>NC_079519.1:18230712-18258770 GCF_000801105.2 Raphanus sativus
TTAATATTTTATCATGAATTTTTCTTGGGTGAATTACCAACTAATCATAGTTTGCCAATTAATGTACAATTTTTTAAAAATATAATATATAAAATAATAATAATTTGTGTTAAGTTTTTAAAATAAAAGAAAAATATTATTAGCTGCAAAAAGATGAAATTTTTTTAACAATTTTAAAACCGTCACAAAAAATTAAATCATAAACACTAAACACTATACCCTAAACCCATGGACAAAGCTTAAACCCATGGGTAAAAATCCAAACACTAAACCCTAAATTCTTGGATATACCCTAAACACTAAATCTCTCTCTCTCTCTCGGTATCCCCCTCATCGTAAACCTTTTTTTTTTGAAAAATATAAAAATGTAAACATTCTTTTAATTCATCGATTATCTTTTAACTACCACAATTTTGATCTATATGGGAATGTTTCCTAATTTAAAATTTTATCATGATTTTTTTGGTGAATTACCAACTAATCATAGTTTGCCAATTAATATACAGTTATTTAAAATATAATAAATAAAATAATAATAATTAATGTTAAGTTTTTAAAATAAATGAAAAATATTAGTAATTGCCAAAAGATGAAATTTTTTTAATAATTTTAAAACCGTCACAAAAGAGTAAATCATAAACACTAAACACTATACCCTAAACCCTTGGACAAAACTTAAACCCTTGGGTAAAAATCCAAACACTAAACCATAAATTCTTGGATATACCCTAAACCCTTGGGTAAATCCTACACATTAAACTGTAAACCCTTGGGTATACCCTAAACACTAAATCTCTCTCTCTATCTCTCTCTCTCTTGGTATCCCCTTCATCCTAAACCTTTTTTTTTGAAAAATATAAAAATGTAAATATTTTTTTAATTTATTGATTATCTTTTAAATACCACCATTTTGATTTATATGGGAATGTTTTCTACTTTAATATTTTATCATGAATTTTTCTTGGGTGAATTACCAACTAATCATAGTTTGCCAATTAATGTACAAATTTTTTAAAATATAATAAATAAAATAATAATAATTTGTGAAGTTTTTAAAATAAATGAAAAATATTAGTAGCTGCCAAAACATGAAATTTTTTTAACAATTTTAAAACCGTCAGAAAAAATTAAATCATAAACACCAAACACTATACCCTAAACCTTTGGACAAAGCTTAAATCCTTGGGTAAAAATCCAAACACTAAACCCTAGATTCTTGGATATACCCTAAACCCTTGGGTAAATCCTAAACACTAAACTGTAAACTTTTGGGTATAGCCTAAACACTAAATCTCTCTCTCTCTCCCTCTCTCTCTCTTTCTCTCTCTCTCTCTCTCTCTCTCTCTCTCTCTCTCTCTCTCTCTCTCTCTCTACATGGATGGGAAGGTCACGTTTTCTTCTCTTTTTTTTTTGCAGGGTCTGCTCTGGTGGTGTAAGCCATGTTTTTATTGTTGACGAAAGAAGAAAGGCTTGTTGCCTTTTTTGTGCACTATCTCTTAGTTTAAAGGAAAGAGCTCACACCTGAAATTCTGAACTATTTATTTATTTCCTGTTTCTTCTAAATATATTTTTATTTTTATAAAAATCCTTTCGAGAAAAAGAAATATATTCACAAACTCTCCCTATAAGGAAAAATATATACAACTTACTGCCAAGAATGGAATGAAACCCATTAGTATTATTCATATATGTCTTTCTATATGTAGATTTCAAAATTATATTTACTTTTTCTTTATGATAATTGATGATGCATTATGTAGTTAGAGT
Source organism: Raphanus sativus (assembly GCF_000801105.2). Lineage (NCBI taxonomy): Eukaryota > Viridiplantae > Streptophyta > Magnoliopsida > Brassicales > Brassicaceae > Raphanus > Raphanus sativus. Next base: position 18,232,480 of record NC_079519.1, read on the forward strand.
TAGAGCTGTGCAAATCAAACCAATTATGTAAGCAACCGATGGTAACATTTTTTTAAGAAATGAGTGTCTAGTTTAATGTAAACGTATAGTACGAAGAGAAGAGGTGGCGAAGTGGGATCTCACATCATTTTATCGTGGACTATTTCTAGAGAATAATTTTCAAGTTTAAATGAGCAAAGATTCAAGATAAGATAACTTCAATATATTAAAAAGAGTAGCTAATGCAAATTTAAGCAGAGAAAATATATAAGTGTTTTGACATGATAACCAAACCAAACTCAAAAACAAATGTAAGTCAAAACACTTGCTTCGTTGACCTCTTCAACATTGTTGTCTTCAGTAGGTGTAGCCTTTGACGAACATACCCTCATTAGCCTCTTAAGACTCACCTTCTCCGGTGTATTTTCCGAGCTGAGCCAATGAATTGGCCTTGGCTTGAGCCAAGAGAGTGGTCTGATGATGCAGCGGACGATAGGGTGAACGGTCGATCAAAGAACTTTTAAGGTTCTAGAGACCTGTTCTTGGATCAATAAAGAGTTTCTTTCGATAGCGTCTTGAGACCAACTTCCTGTATTGATGAATTTAATCAAATCAATAACAAGGCAACTCAAAGAAGATGAATTAAATCAAATCTCTTTTAAGGTATAAAGCAAAAGATCGTTTATTAATTATCAAAGTCTGAATACAACTGTAGGCTTGAATGCCTATTTATAATAAATTCATAAATCTAGAAAACCCTAATTTTAACTAAAATAGGAAAACCACTAAAATATAGAAAATACAAAAAAGGTAATTATCTAATTTAATATAATTAACAAAATAAATAATAAAATATTTGGAAATATTCCAAGTATTTATCTGCATCATTCTCTCTGGGTTGAAGAAGATTCGTCCTCGAATCTTGAATCGATTTTTTGTAGTTGAAATCTTTAGATATGTATCTTGAAATCCGAAATTTGCACAAAGCTTGATCTTCTGACTTTGCCTGAAATTCGCACGGAACTCGTTCTGCACGAATTTTGCACAAAACTTGTCCTCCACTAATTTTGCACGGATCTCGTCCTGCCCTATATTTGCACAAACGAAATTTGTAAAAGAATCTTCACTGAAGACAAAGTCGACAACACAGACATCATCTTCGTAGACGTCGTAGATCAGATCACCGTAGATCTCTCGATAGATCTCAAAGTTTTCTTCTCTCTCAACAAAAGGACTTTCGTCCTGCATAGGATAGATGTTCGCATTCACCATGACATCCATAATCGTTCTTTGATTAAGAAACCAAAGAGACAAAGCTCTGATACCAACTGATGCAGCGGACGATAGGGTGAACGGTCGATCAAAGAACTTTTAGGGTTCTAGAGACCTGTTCTTGGATCAATCAAGAGTTTCTTTCGATAGCGTCTTGAGACCAACTTCCTGTATTGATGAATTTAATCAAATCAATAACAAGGCAACTCAAAGAAGATGAATTAAATCAAATCTCTTTTAAGGTATAAAGCAAAAGCTCGTTTATTAATTATCAAAGTCTGAATACAACTGTAGGCTTGAATGCCTATTTATAATAAATTCATAAATCTAGAAAACCCTAATTTTAACTAAAATAGGAAAACCACTAAAATATAGAAAATACAAAAAAGGTAATTATCTAATTTAATATAACTAACAAAATAAATAATAAAATACTTGGAAATATTCCAAGTATTCTAATTTAATATCTTAGGGTTTTATGGTTTTCTTATATATAGTCTTTTAGACTCTATGGTTGTATTCAGTTTTTTGATAATTTGATTAATAAAAGGAGTTTTCCAGAAGAGGTTTTGATAAACCACTGAGAAGAGTATTCTCAAACCCTAAAGAGGTTTTTATAAACCACTTTGAAGAGTATTCACAACCCCTAAGAGCTTTTAATTAAGCACTGTGAAGAGTGGTGTTCAAAAAAAAAAAAAAAAAAAAGCACTGTGAAGAGTATTCACAAACCCTAGATTCGTGTATTCTTGAAATAAACGGATCTAGTTCTATCCCTAGAAGCTTCCGCTACATCAGTTGGTATCAGAGCCGCGTCTTTTTGGTTTCTCAATCGAAGAACGATTCTGAATGTCATGGTGAGTATTAGCATCTATCTTATCCGGGGCGAAAGTCCTTTTGTTGAGAGAGAAGAGAACCATAAGATCTATCGAGAGATCTATGGTAATCCGATCTATGACGTGTATGAAGATGAAGTTCAAGTTATTGATTTTGTCTTCAAAGACGAATACTTTGAAAATCAGAGCCGTGCAAAATTAGGGCGAAATAATATTTATGAAGATTTTGTGAAGAATCTTGATAATCAGATGCGTGCAAAATTTGTGCAAAAACGGATTTATGAAAATTCTTCAAGTTACAAACAGATCCGTACAAAACTCGTGCAAAACATGATACTGAAGATTCGAGGAAGAGTTTTTATTGGAAAACGTATTGGATTCAAAGACTACGATCAAGATTCGAGGACGAATCTTCTCCAACCCGGAGAGAATGATGCAGATAAATATTTGGAATATTTCCAAATATATTATTATTTATTTAATTAAGGTTTTTGATAATTATCTTAATATCTTAGGGTTTTATGGTTTTCTTATATATAGTCTTTTACACTCTATGGTTGTATTCAGTTTTTTGATGATTTGATTAATAAAAGGAGTTTTCCAGAAGAGGTTTTGATAAACCACTGAGAAGAGTATTCTCAAACCCTAAAGAGGTTTTTATAAACCACTGTGAAGAGTATTCACAACCCCTAAGAGCTTTTAATTAAGCACTGTGAAGAGTATTCACAAACCCTAGATTCGTGTATTCTTGAAATAAATGGATCTAGTTCTATCCCTAGAAGCTTCCGCTACATCATCTGAGATGCGTTCACGTTCTCAGCTCTGCCTCCCCATGTTTTCAGACAAGTGTTCTGCAGAGCACGTGCGTAGGAGAAGGACACGTGCCACGGGTTTGGTGCCTGGTTCATCGCGTTCAGGTTCAACGTTGCCTTCAATTCAGACTGTCCTCCGGATTTATAGACCATGATCTTGATAAAAAACTATTTCAGTTTGGCCAATGCGTACTCTGCCATGTTTTTGATTTTTCTTTTAAATTCCTTGTATATTTACGAAACAAACTTATTATGCAATCAAAAATAATTCTAAAGAATTCAATATAAATAAAATAAAAGTGTCTGAATGTCTTATTATTGAAAAAGGCAGATACATCTTGTTGTTTTAGGTTGCGCGAACTTTTATGAAAATACACATCCAATCTTATTATTATGAGTTAGTCTTGCTTTTGTGTGTAGGTAACAAACCAACGAACTTCACGAGAACATAGACCGAGTTTTGCGTGGCGAGGCTACCAAACAAGTCGGCCTCGTTGGAAACGTCGGAGCCACCGCCAGCAAGATCGGATAGGGAACGGATGACGACGAAAGGGAGGGCTTGCTGGTGGCAGATAAGAGCAACGGCGGCGCTTTCCATATCAATTGCGGTGGCGTTGAATTTGGAGTGTAGGAAAGTCCGGTAAGCGGCGTTGTCGACGAAGACACTTGCACTCACCCCACAGTCAACGATGGTTACCTTCGGTGGCCGAGAGAGACACGTAGTATTCACGCATTGTGGTAGTTTCGTGTCCTGTTTTAGTTTGAATATGTTATATCAATTCACGTAACGTAGACACAAGAATTTCATATAATGAAATATAATAATACTTGAGTTTATGTCATTTTTATAATGATGTAAATTTGACAAATCTTCAACCAAGAGAAAAATAACATGTATAGGACTAATTTATGCTCGTGTCCCTACTAATACTAACGTTCGATGGACGACATCTATGGTATCTATGTTCTCCGATACTTTTATGCTCGTGTCCCTACTAATATGTTCTCCGATATCTATGCATAAAAAAAACACAACCAACTTAACTTTTACCTCAAGCAACCAAGATCTAGGTTTTCCTCATTAAATTAAAAAAGAAAAGAAACTCATTTTGAAATCCAATAGAGTTTGCCATGATTCTAGGGACGGCTGGAGGGATTCTGTTGCGGAGGAGCTTAAGGGTGTAGGAGGCAACTTGTTCAGGAGTAGCTCTGTCCTTAGACTCGGCTCCGGGAGTCACCATGCCAAGCTTATAAGAGTTTCTTCTTCGTTAACGTATCAAATCTTTTCCTTCTCTCTTACAATCTTCCATAGTTACTACTATGTTTCTGCTCATCCCTTAACTCTCCCTGTTTGCTCATCCCTTAGCTCTCCATGTTTGCAAACGGCAACCTCATCCGAGTTTGGCGTTCGCAACTGGAGTTCCAGCCAGTTGTATGTTCTCACTAACTTTTGTCCTCCTCGTCTACGCTAAATGATGCTTCATCGATCTCGGGTGAAGAACCCGCGACAGAACACGGTAAGACTCAAAGGGAGAGAACGATGACTCGGGTCCATCCATTGTCGACAGGAAATGCTTCTAAGTGTTTTTTTTGGTTCGTGGTGGTGAGTTTGGTACGATCTTTATCCACATGCTGAGATGGGGATTCAAATTATAAGTTGTAATTGAGGTTGTTTGTTCTCGTTTAATGTCAACGCTATGCAAAACGAATGTAAACAGAAACAGTTCGAGCATGAAAAAAAATGGTTACGTTTCTTGTCATGGAAGCAAATAAGGAAAGAAAGCAAAGAATCTAATGATCCGTTTTTCTTAAAATCGCTCACAGAGTGACACGTGTAATGGAGCCTTCTCATGCATTCTCACCAAAATCGTTTAAGGAAAGCCTTAAAAATGATTCTCCTTTAATATATAGGGGATGTGGTTTAACCCTCTCTACTCATGTGAACCTCATCAAAATAAGTTGTCTAAAAATTTGACATTTTAATTTTTAGAAATGTATTAAACACTCTATATTCCTTATCATCTTATTCTATTAACTAAAATTATTAATAAAATGTTTAACAACCCAAAAGTCCTTTTTAGTCAATAGTTTAATTACAATCTAACAAAAAAAATCATCAGTGTAAAATTATTTTAGCGCACAATATATAATTTCATCTAAAATACATACACTTCAGAAAAGGAATAAAAACATTTTTTTTAGAAATATTGTGTCTAAACGTTTTATCAAATGCATATAAAAAGCACAAAGCTTATGAAATGATTCTACCACTTTATCACGAAGCTCAAGATTAGAAAATTAAAAAAATAAAAGAAAATACAACCAAATAATAATACATAATAGATTAAAAAGTTTCTAGGAAATTAAGACCACAATAAAATAAATTAATAGATAATCAATATTTTTAAAGGAAAATTAGAATAAAATACAGAAATAAAGAATAAATATAAAAAATAAAAATTAATGTTTTTATATAAAAAGTAATGTTAAGTTATGTCAAGAATAAGAAAACTATAAAAATAGATCCACAACTGTATAAAAATAAAATATATAGTTATAGAATCGAATAAAAGACACACAGTATAAAATAATGTAAGAGAATGAATAAAACTAGATAACTTCAAATTAAACAAATAAATCAACAATTCTACACCATTAAAACTAAAACAGAATAAAATCTCAAATAAACAATCTTACTAATTTTTAAAAAAATTTAGTTAATTATAATGAGAATGAAACTGCATAAAAATAACAATCAATAAAATAATGTTTCATACTAATATAGAACAAAACATTTTAAAATAAAAACAAATATTAAACAAAAATCAAAAATATTTATTCTAATTATTTAAATTATTTTCAAATTACCATCCCGCCCGTAGGGCGGACCGATCCTAGTTTATAGAAAAAATATATATCAATTCTACGATAGAGCTGAAATCTGAGTTTTTTTTTTGTTTAAACTAAATATCAACTTAATTTAATCACATCTGTCAGGAGTGTGTATATATAGTTACATACATGATACACGTGTTGGCTTCTGCATATATAAGCATAATGATGAAACAAACCTTGCAACCAAGTAACTGAATTAAATATTTAAAGTGATTAAGTGAATTTGAAAAGATATATCATTAATCACTTTGTCCGTTTAAGAAAATATAGGAAAATGCTATAACCATGAATCAGAAAATAAAATTTGCTACAAATTATACATTTTAACATAATAAATTTATCATTTTATTTACCCGTACACAGTAGGGAAATAATACAAGTATCTATATATATAAAGTTGCCTTGTCTGGCTGCTCAGCTCTCCACATCATCATTCTAGCATGGGGTAAAACACTCCACGTAGCACATTCATTAATCATCAAAAGTTGTTTTCTCGATCACTTATGTCAAATGGGCTTTGCTCTTAATTTTCTGAAATTCATTAGGTTTTAACTTTTCCTCACACTGGCCCAAAATTGTTATGATTTTTATTTGTATTCAATGTTGACAATGGAAAGTAGAAACTTTACGAATCCCCTTCTTTGCCAAACTCGACGTAACCCTTCGTACAATTAATCCAGAAATCTCGCTCATCCCACTCCTTCCTATTGAATGCAGTTTTACTTACTGTTTTTCTCAGCTTCACTGAGTATATATAGATGGTGTGCGAGCCAGAGCGATAACCTTTTAGTTTTCCCAAATCAGAGCTTCTGTTATTTCTCAGTGAAACCCTCTAATCATTGTGAATTCCCAATTTCATTGCTCAGAGTTGAAGTCATGGTTGTATTGATGTTCGAAATAGGCTAAAGACTGTATTTTCATTCATTCTCTAAAAAGCTTCTGAAGGGCGAAGGAGAATAAAACAGAATAGAGCTAGAGAGAGACAGTTAATGCGAAATTAACCCTAAAAACTGTTTCTTTTTTGCTTTGATCTCAGGCTTTGAACTCAGGCTCATGATGCTGACGTGTATAACGTGTATGAATCAGCTTAACACCACAAACAATGGCGGATCTAGGCTGCTACAAGAAGATGAAGAAACAGAGACGCCAAGGACCAAGCAGGCGACTAAATCTCTGACGTTGCAGGTAAAGTATTAATCCTTTCCACTTCCATGGATTGTTTGATCTCTTCTGCTTAGGAACTAAAGAACAAAAATGTGAAAGCATGGCTTTGACTCAGTGGTCTTAATCCGTGTTTGATCTGTAATAACATTTTATTTCTCTGTATTCTGTGCTCGACAATGCTATTTAGCTTTCAAATAGGAATCTACTTGGAGACGCTTGGTCGGGAGGGAAGCAAATCCAGAGGTAGCAGATGCTGGAAAGAGAACGAGAAGTGGCTCTACGATATCAGTTATAGATAGGCTTAATCTTCAACCATATAGTGTTCATCATGTAAGCATAATCACTCTCATTCTATTATTTTAAATCTCTTTCGATTGATCAGTAACATCATTAAAGTAACCTATGAATCTAATGTTATGATCTGTCTGACACATGAGAGTTGTGTAGATTTGGAGACTTGGAAAACTCTTTTGTGACATTTTAAATGATGTTTTTTTGTAAGAGATTATGATCATCCCTGTTCAAGATACGGTTATAATTTGATATAAGATTATCATGAAGTTTTCCATGTCACTATCACTAGATATTTGAATGAAGCAGAGATATCCTAAACGAGTACTCGAGATGTGAGAAAGATGATGAGATCATCTCTGTTCAAGATACTTCGCTTTCTCAGAATACTCTGGTACCAAAACAACCAGATTCCCTCAATGTAAATTTTTAATTTTAGACCCGTCAGTCCCTGACACATTTATAATCATATGTTGAATTTCATTATGAATATACTTTCTATTTTTTTGTGTGTACATGTCAAGAAAGAACATAATCATACTCGGTTAACATGTTTTCTAACCTCATCATAGAGAATAAATACAGTAACTCATAAACATGCCAATGGAAGATAGAACAGAGTTCTACTATATTTAAAACTCAGTTGTATGAGTTTGATAAATATTTGACAGTGGCTACTAAGCACCCGTTTCCAACCTCCAGGCACTCTTCCACCTAAAACATGTTTGACAAATAAAAAACAGTTGTTTGACAAATGTTCAACATTTACCTTACATTTACCAAAACAGTTGTTCAACATTTACCTTACATGTTTGACAAATAAAAAACAAAGTAGATATCATTAGACTAACTTTTAATTATTTTCATGTTGACACGAATACACTTCCTATAAAACAATGGTAAATCTCAAGTATGATCATGCACCAACCATGTTCCCTAAGTTAAAAAAAAAGCTAGCCACAAACAATATCCCAACTACAACCAAGTCAGCAACTACCACTAACGGCAGCGCTGAAGCTATCATCCCCTTCAACCCGACACTTACATGCCCTGACCCAGTCACCAATTATATGCCCCTAAATACAATACAATGGAAATCAACTTCACACAAACGGATCCAAGACATCAAATTTTGACATGCCCTATTCTCCACCCCCACTGCTAAGCAGGTCGTATATTCAGACCTTATTTGACCAATATACAATTAAATAAACACATCATTATAAGATGGACTCACAAACAAACACATAAAGCTCAACATTAAAGGTACATAAATAAAAAAACAACTCTGCATCTCAAACGCAGAAATATAATCAACCTCACATTAAGATAAAAGAACGACAACACCTTAATCAAACATGAAAAAAAAAAGAATCTAAATTCTAGGAATGCCCCCACAGGCCAACCCAACATTATACATATGTCAGCTAAACATATTGTTAGTTTGCCCCTGAGGGTAGTATTTTATTATGGTGTCGGGATTCTCAAAATGTTCTTACTCTTTTCCGCTGGGTTCGAGTCACTGACCGAGTGCAGTGGTAATACCGACAGAGAGAGCTCCCAACAAAGTCGAGTGGCTTCTCGCTCCTGTCCAGAACGAAGAGATAATATAGATTTTAGAATATATTTTTAAAAAATGCTTCATAAAATTTAAAAAACTTTTTCAGTTTAAAATGCTTCATAAATATATTTTCATAAAATTGTATACCCCGCCCGTAGGGCGGACCAACCACTAGTCTCTATATATAAAGTTGCATTTTCTACCTTCTCCCGCTGCCACATCACTCTGGAGAGAATGGGGTTTTGTGTCACGTGTCGTCTAGCTTTTCTATTCTCGAAAAGTATCTGAAATACATTTGGGCTCTATTATTTGGGCTTATTTGGACCTAAGCATGAATGCATCTCAAATGGCTCAGATCAATCATTTTCCGAGTAGGAGGCGTCGTTGTTGTGACGATCGATGTTCACCCCACCTTCTCTCAACAGTCGCCGGCGTAACGGTTTAGGCAGCATTCAATCAAAGTAATTAACTTTTTCATTAACGTCATTGATATACACCTTCCACTACATCGATGTCAATACAACCCATATGTCCTTCATGATTTTGATTCTACAGTTATAAATACTGGAGTTTTTATCATTGATATGCATCGTTTTCACCCTATCAATTATTCTAATTCTTAGAGAACCACAGTACAGGGATGGAAACCTCCTACGTCTAATCCCTGACTTGAAAGCCGATCGCTGTAATGATACTGTCGAGGTTCGTTTGTTTAGGTTTTGGGAGACCCTTAATGTGACTTCTCCTCCTCGACAAGAAGAGCAGCTCTATCGGATAAATCAGAGTTTCAAACCCTCATTTCATTACGGAGAATCATTAGACATGCAGATCCACTGACAACATTATTGACGGAGAGACAAAGACATGAAAGATCTAAGATGAGAAAAAGCCTAAAATAGCACAAAACAAGTTTTTGTCACAAAAATATCATCATAAGGAAGAAAATGACTAAAAGAAGTTGTATTGAATGGTAAATATGCATTTATAACTTTTGGGTTAATTAATCTAAGAGTTAGGGGGTGGGATTTTAGGAATGTGTTCAAATTTTTAAAAATAAAAAACAATATTAAAATTTTCAAAACAAGAAAGTGCTATTTTGGTCATTTTATTTTTTGAGTGCTATTTTGTGACAAAAACTTAAAAAATGCTATTTGAGAGATTTGCCCTATACATAGAAAAATTACTTTTCCTGTATCTAATCTATTAAAATAGAGTCCTATTTAAAATTACCATGGCATATTATTTTTGGACCTATTAAAGATGTTGTGACTAAATATATAACACACACGCTTCATATCTCTCTTATTAACAATGTATATGATTTCTATTAAGGGTACAATTATCATCTAATTCCTATACTATTCGTCTGAATTAATGTCAACATACTTCATCTCATATTGCCAATTCTATTATTTAACCTAATTCATACACGATTTTGTTTTTGGGATTGATACATGTTTTTTTCCAATTAGTTCTTATGTGTTTGTGCATCTCATCATTTATCAACAATGGCTATTTGTTCAGTAGAGAGTAGAAATCCCTAGACAGCTTAAGGAAACGTCTTCGAGATTTCTGGGTTTCCTAAGAATCCAGACCTTTACGCTTCCTGATCTTAACTACGATTACAAGACGTTGGAGCCATCAATAGCGTCGAGATTATGTAGATGCATCACCAGAAGCATCATCCACTAATTACAACAATTCCCTTGAGTAGCTGGATTAGGCTGTGAACAAGGAGATGCTGCCACTGACGTCAAGTTGCAGAATGGCATACAGTTAAACAGTGGAGGCGTTTTGAATTTCTTTTAATTTTTTATCCCGGCTCTGTTGTGTTATGTTGGTTGTGAACAAGGAGATGCTTCCAGTTGCAGAATACCAGAATAGGTAAATATAAAAGTTACAGTCTTTTGATCCATCAAGCTCAGTTAGAAGTTTAGTTGTAAAGTACTCGAGTTAGTAGAGAAATCTGGTTTTGATGATTAGTTTAGTTGTAGTGAGTATAGTCTGATTTTAAGAAGGAATCTCTTTTAGAGCGGATTCAAATTTTGATTAGTAATGAAAGCTGGCTTAGGAGATACTCAAGGCTGCTGAGTCTTGAGTTCAGAACCAGATATATATATATATATATATATATATATATGATTGTTAGTTTAAGGAAACCCAAAAAAATGGAGCAAAAGTTTTGGGTTTTATCTCTGTTTTTGATGTTTTCACGTGAAGCAATGGAGAATAATTTTTTTTTGTGTGTGACTGGTGCTAAAGAATGAAAGCCATTAGCTTTATTTCTAATGTACAAGTTATGTGACCACTCATTTCTGGAAGAACCTTCCTGCTGTCAACGTGAGTTTGTACTTTGTAGTCTCTTTATGTATCTTTCCATTATTGTTCTGTGCTTAATAGTCTGTGTTTGTAACATATTACAGCAAGGTCATGGAGAGCAACCAAAGGGAGCTCTTGGTGGCGTCATAGACACTAACTTTAGCTCTCTAGAAGGTTTGGTGAAAACTGAAAAGAATTGAGTGTTGAAGGTACTAATCTGCAAGGTTCATGATGGGTGGTTAGTATTTGAATTTTTAGGATAGCAACGAGTCTATATCAGTATGGAAAACTTTTTTTAAAAAAGCATATCTTCCAAAAGTTATCCTAATCGAATTCGTAAAGGTTTAGAGTACATGTATAGAACATATAAACTGATAAATAGTTTATATTGGGCCAGTGGTTTAGAACTTTTTTTCTTTCAATGGTTTAGAAATTATTTTTAAAAATATGATTCTAATATATCAATTCTAAAATCTTTTTCAATAAAAAATATATCAATTCTAATATATCAATTCTACAAAATATGATTCTAATATAAAAACATTTGTTTGATTAATTCTAATAGTTAAATAACTAACTAAGCAAAAAGGTTGTTAAAAAAACTAAGTAAAAAAGGTAAACAAAAATTCCTAAAATACAATTCTAATAGTTTTATCATATCGATAATAATTATAAAAAACAACTAAATAAACCAAAATTATAATTTTACAGGTTTAGATACTACAAAAACATTTCAATAAATTGCAAATCATTTAATTAACGGATTTTTTTTTCTAAATAATGTTTATATCATTTAGAAAAGTAACATAATCATTACATAAAATATATTTATATAAACACTATACGTGAAAATAACTACATTTTGCAATAAATAATAAAAAATACCTATGCAAAACGTTAAGAAGATATATTTTCTTAAGAAAAATTCTTAACACTAGTTGTAAATAACAAATTTAAACCGATTATACAATGACCCAAATAATTAAAAAGATAAATTACACAAGATAATTATAGAAATGTTAGTTGTATTAAATTATATAAAAAATATTAATATGATCAAGACATATTTATAGTTTTTTATTATTTAATATCTATCATTTTTGCTATAAAAGTTTGGTGGAAACGTCATAATTTCATAAAATTGCTAAACATCGAACCTTAAAACTTGGAATAAAAATAATAAATTATGAAACTATAACAATTTAAATCTATTTGGACTACATATCGGTCATCCATTAGTTCAATCGATTAATATTGGGTTTCAGTGGTTTCTACACATTCTAAATATGGATATTTCTTAAAAGATAAATCGAATGATCGGATCTGGTTTGACCACGGGTCAATGTCGTATTTAAAAGTACTGATTTAACTGCAAAAATATTTGAAATACAAAAAATTCTTACAAACTAACAAAAAAATTATTAATCTATTAATAAAAAATTCATCATAAGATATCCGCGCTTACAAAGCGCGGGTCAAAATCTAGTTTAATACATTAAATCATTCAAAAAGTACTTTTGCAGTATTTCCTAATTCATACAGTATCTAATTATTTGATTATTCCCTAGGAATAAACATAAGCCTAATCCCAAACACAAATCTTATCAAATACAAGTATTTTTCTTTTTTGGTTTTATGACTGTTTATGATTTGCTTAATATGAGAACTCAGCAACGTTTTATAATATACCATCTACTGCCACGCTAGCAATTGGGGGGGGGGGGGGGGGGTGATTGTTAAAAAATTTGCCTGTTTATAAAAGTTGGCTTTTAGTATTCTGACTGTTAATAAAAGTTGGCTTTGAAAATCGTGGTTTTAGAAATAAAAATCATAAATTGGAATTTTAAGAAACCAATTCACAATATGTACAAACAGTTATGTTGGCTTTGAGATATTTAAGGATGATTTTTAAGACTTTAGAAAGGCATATAATTAACTTTAAAGACTTTAGGATTGACTTAAAGCTTTCACAATTTCTAAAAGTCAAATCCCCAATCGAAGTCTTGAGTCTTTGATGAAGTTCGTTCATATTGTACTTTTTAGTTTTGATATAACAATGAGTTCTTACACAATGTTGACTGGCGGATGTATTAATCCTCCTATATATTAAAAGAGAAGTACATTTGCCACATGTCGCTCATACAGGACTTCTCAGCCGAAATCTAGCGATTCTATTGGTTGATTTTTTGAAATTTTTTTTTTATTTATTTTTGTGGTCGAGATGCTAATAGGAAAGTAACACTAATTGCTAATCTCATTAATTATAACTTGCGCAAGAATAATAATAAATACGTGTATTAATTGCTAATCTCATTAATTATAACTTGCGCAAGAATAATAATAAATATGTGTATTAATTGCTAATCTCATTAATTATACTTGCGCAAAAATAATAATAAATATGTGTATTAATTGCTAATCTCATTAATTATAACTTGCGCAAGAATAATAATAAATACGTGTATTAATTGCTAATCTCATTATTTATAACTTGCGTAAGAATAATAATAAATACGTGTATTAATTGTTAATCTCATTAATTATGACACTACAAGTTTAATATATTTCCTTAAACGAAACTTATTTTTATTAACATACCTTACTAATAGTGATTATTTGCGCAAGTCTCACATCATATCATATGCATAATCATTTTATAACACTACAAATTTAATATCTTTCCTTAAACGAACTTAATTTTATTAACATACCTTAATAATAGTGATTACTTGCGCAAGTCTCGCAAGTAATATTCTTGGCGTCATTAATACTCTTCACCCTCACTTTATATATATAGAGTTCAGTGTCGAGTTCAAGCAACACAACTATTCTTCTCTTTTAAAAGAAAAATGACAATGGTAGCAGCCTCCAAAAATATTGTATCTTCGTCGGTCCGATTGATTCCGCAAGAAAGAAACTCTAGAAGCTCTTTACCGCCAAATAGGCCCTACTCAACTCTCTTTCTTTCTTGATATTTGTCTCTATGGTTGTGTAGTGAGGTGAGTTTTTTTTATAAATGAATTTTAGGCGAAGAATGCTTACTACAATGGCAAGCCGTTGATAGTTGATGACATGTTTGACAGAGTCGAGGTATGATAATTAACAGTTTGGTGTTGTTATATATAGTTTCTAGCAAAGATATTGTTTTATGTAAAATGTTCTCTTGCAGCTGAAGCTTCGGTGGTATGGTTCGAAGTCGGCTTTGAAACGAGTGCAAGTCTTATTTCCTTGGTTGTCTATTTTCTTGCTAAGTCTCCAAGTCTCCTACAAAAACTCAAGGTTTAATTCTTATCTACCTTCTACTTCTATATATATATCTACGTGTATAATATATTTATGTGAAAGTGTGCAGAAAGAACATGAAGCCATTAGAGCCAAGTAGGAGATGGAGAACTCTTGAACTGGGAAGATTATCAGAAGATGAAATTCACCCAATGTGTATGGTTCCATTTCTATAAGCCGATTCCTTCTATTATTTGCGTATGTTTTTGGGTTCAAAACTATTTTGGTGATCAAGTTAACAAAACAGAAAAAATCTATACTACTGTACAAGTTACAATTGGAGGATTATATTCAGAGTGTCTTTATTCTATTTTTCTGAATATGTTGATTTTATATATACACTTACGTCATGAAGTTAACTGGTTCAAATTTACAGGTCATGTCTGAAGCGCTGCGATGTAGAAATATTGTCAAGACGGTACATAGAAAAGCTACCCATGATATTAAATTCAAAGGTTAGTGTTATTTTCGATCATCTATCTTATTAAAACATAAACATTATGTTGGACCTAATATTTATTTTGTAAGTTTTTAAATTAAATACACATTTATACTTTATAGTTAAACCTATATTAAATCCCTAATGTTCCTTTCTTTATACTACTATCCATGTTTCCAAACAATATACTTATTTCTTTATACTACTATCAATGTTTCCAAACAATATATTTTATATACTACTATCAATGTTTCCAAACAATACAATAATTAATCTTAGTTATTTTATATACATCATTTTCTCTTTAAAATTTTGTAGAAACGTCATAATTTCATAGATTACAAAATAATGAACTTTAAAATTTGGATTATAAGATTACAAATTATGAAAATATCACAATTTCAATCAAATTAGATTACGTATCGGTCATCCATCAGTTCAATCGGTTAGTCTCGGGTTTTAATGACTTTTTAATATGAATATTTTAAAAAACTAAATTGAATTGTTAGATCTCCGGATTAACCGGTATAATCACAATCGGGTTGAATTTAAAAACACTGATTTAAATACAAAAATATTTAAATACACACTCTTTAAAAGTTAACAAAATATTTGTTAAGTTATTAGTGAAATTTTTCATCGTAAAATATTCCGCGCTTCCAAAGCGCGGGTCAAGATCTAGTTATATATAAAACTTGTACTATTTAGTATTTAGAAGCAAAATTTCCAGTAAATTAATGTCAATATAATATGCTCGAAATGCAGAATATGTGATTCCAAAGGGATGGAAGGTGTTTCCTATTTTCACAGCAGTACATCTTTATCAATCTCTCCATGAGAATCCTTTTGAATTCAACCCCATGAGATGGACCGTAAGTAAAATATTTGAAAATGGATACATTCAAATGAGAAGGGAAAAGAATGGAAATAAGAAAGCTTCTTTTTTTTATGAAAACTATATAAATAGGATAAGCAGTGCCGTGCGAACACTTTAGGAGGCCTAAGGCCAAATTTTTTTTAAAGCATTTAATCTTATAATTTTAAGTTAACAGTAACACCCATAAGTTAAATTCAGAAAATACATAATTAAAAAAAACAATAGAAAAAATCTCTCACATAAATGTTTTTCTCTCTGCATACACATTTTTTATAAACTCTAAACAAATAAAAATCATAGAAACAATTTGTGGCAAAAAAAAAATCTAAGGAAACTTTTAAAAATATATATTCCAAATCATTAGAAAGGTAGGTTACGCAGCAGAGTTAATAAGTTCTTTCTTTCTTTTGTCATCTTTTTTAAACACAAAAAAAAAATTTATTCTACATACAGAAAATTTTGTAAAATAAAACAAATCAAAATCCTAGAAAACAATGCTTCGCAAAAAAAAATCTAAATAAGCTTTAAAATGTATATTATAAATCATGTGAGCTTTAGGTAATAACTATAGAAAAAAAAGAGAAGCAAAGTTTATGGTTCGAACTTTCGGTGACATCCTCCTACAAAAAATCTTAACCACTATACCATAGAAGAACAGTTGTGAAATGAGGCCCTAAATTTATATATTATTTGGGAGCCTAGGGCAAATGTCTTTTTCATTGCACTGTAGGCACGGCTCTGAGGATAAGGCGAAGATGAATAAGAAAACGACGGCTTTCGGAGGAGGAATAAGAGTATGTCCTGGTGGTGAACTTGGAAAACTCCAAGTTGCTTTTTTCCTTCATCATCTTGTCCTCTCTTATAGGTAAGTCTCAATCTAAATCAATCTCCTTTATTTTGACTAATTAATTGGACTATGCGTTATCAGACATAATCATCTATTTAACTTTTGGGGTTTTGACATGTATTATACCATTTAAATTTCGAAAAATCTCATCAACTTTTGATTTTTTAAATTGACTTTGCATGGTTTTTACTTCACTGATTGATAAATGTGTTGCAAACACGTGTTTTATCGTGTAGTTGATGTAGATCTTGATGTTTGACACCTCTACTTATTAACCTTCATGAAAATTTGGTACGGTAGGTGGAAAACAAAGTCAGATGAAATGCCAATAGCGCATCCTTACGTGGAGTTTAAGAGAGGCATGCTTCTGGAGATCGAAGCAACAAGTTAAATCCACGAACATTAATAAAACTGCTTTAATGTAATTTTCAAACAATTAAAAAGTCCAGTGTTTCAACAATATTGACTTAATAATTGTTAGATGTTATTGCTTCCGTCATTTCCAAATTCCAAGTACTGTCTTTAGTCATAGAGTTCTGTGTATTGATTATTCGTGTTGCCATCTTCGGATTTTGACATACATGAGTAATTTGCCAAACAAACAATTGATCTTTGTATAGCTCTCTCCACGCCGCCGCTAGGGTTTAGGGCGATTGGGAAGACGATTTTGGATCTCATCGAATCTCATCATCCTGGATCGTTTCTGAGAGATCATCTGATCGGAAAGGAGAGGGAGACTATCGTACACTCCTCTCATCACCGGTGTCCTGTGTATTGCAGTGTTTCTGTTACCATACAATTGCCTTGACGCTTACGTCCTTCTCACGGAATATTGAAAAGGGCTGTGGTTGGATTGTTTCCCCTGAATAGGGTGGTCTTGTGGTTTATACTCAGTCATGTCACAGTTCAATGGATCTAGATACAGGGGCGATAGCTCACGATATGTACGAAAACGCCAACAAGACGAAGCAGAGATCATAAAAGTTCCGGCTTTTGACTACTCAGATCTTACTGAAAATTTTAAACTCACTCTGGTTGGAAGGATGTTCCATAAAGACGGAAGAAGCGTTGATGCTCTCCTAAAACATATGCCGAGACGTCGCATATGGGATGTGGAAGGAAGAGTCAGAGGAACTAATCTCGGGAACAATAAGTTTCAACTTGATTTTTACAGAAGAGGATCTACAAAAGGTGTTGCTTAAGAGACCTTGTCACTTCAACAAGTGGAGTTTTTCCCTTGAGAGATGGATCCCAACAATCAGAGAGGACTTTCCTAGTCATATGACCTTTTGGGTTGAAGTGGAAGGGATCCCAAGTCACTACAAAAAAAAAGGAACCTTCTGGAGTATTGGGAAAGCTCTCGGGAACGCAGATAAAGTTGACGTCCAAAGGAACTGTCTGAGGGTATCCATTAACGGGGATGAACCTATTCACTTGGAGAGGAAATTGGATTTGATAATGGAGATGTTGTTACGGTTACCCTTAAATACGAAGACTTGCATCGCTACTGTTTCACGTGTAGGCACATCTCCCATGAGGAAGGTACTTGTCCGGAACTGAACGAGGAGCAACGTGAATATAATAGGGTGGCCAGACTGAAAGCTAAAGAGAAATAAGAGATCGCAAACAAAGAAGCCTTCTCACTCCAAAAATCCCACATTGAAAGGTGATCTCCCTCACCGCAAGAGAGGAATCGCAGATTTTATCAGCAGGAGAGTGGAAGCCGATACCAGATAAAATCACCAAGGAAGGACCCGCTTACGGAAAAACAAAACCTCCGACTTTCGATCTCTGAAAAACAGACTCTATTGTCCAAGAATGTATGGAAAAGACTGGACAACACAAATGTTGGAAGCTATCCCCGAGATCGGGCGAGATACCATCCTTATAATAATAGGAGAGATGAGAGATCGTACAGGACGGAAGAACAGAAGGCTCCACTTGAATGGAGAACCAGAAGCTCGTACGGATACTCTCGGGACCAATCCTATAGGAGATCTGAAACAGGAGACAGTAACAGGAGAAATGGATCACCTTCGGACTCACAGAGAAAAGTGTCTGATAACTTTGGCCACGGGAGATACACAAATCGTCACCGGGACAGAGAGCAGGGGACCTTTCACCTGAAACCTCGACACAAAGACACACAGGAGGGGAGGGAGTGGAGACCGGTGCAGAAATCAGCAGAACCAGTCTCTGAACGGGCTTCTGAACGACCTTCTGAACGACCCTCTGTTCGTGAACCAGAGGGGATTGAAATACCAGAAACAGAGGAAGAGAGAAGAAGACGTATAAAAGGTAAAGCTAAGGTAACAGATGATGAAAGAGCTCTTCAGATAAGGGTCATTACGGAGTCTCCTCTAGTGATCAGAGAACGAGAAGAGGGTGTCCACGACATTAGAGAAACAGACTGCAATCAGCTAAAGACGAACCAGAGCCAAGCAGGAAGAAGGGACACAAATTCTGATGTGGCTTTAATCCCTCAAACTGAGGCGGCAAAAGCATCAAAACATGATAAAACGTCTGACACAAGGAAGGCTCAGGATGATGAAGATACGTCAATGGAGGAAGGCAAATTTAATAAGATGGTTGACTATTATAATGAGATTGGTATGACCGACGAGATGGTTGATGATGACGACTTACTGGATGATGATATAGTCGTGCCTGAAACACAAGCAGTGGAAGAAGGGTCAGAGAATGAGCAGATTGAAGTGATCGCTCAGCTTGGGAGGAAGGAGCCATCAAGAAATCTTGGACCAGAAGGAAAAAAGAGCAAGGATCTTCAACATCAGAACACTACACTCAAAGACGACAGTAAGGACCAATAGGCAAAGAAGGGTCATCTCAAAGTTCATGAAAAAACAGGAGTAAAGAAGATAACTCCAAGAAGCCCCGACACTAAGGGCACTGCTGCATCACAGAAACTAGCTGCCCGAGGACGGCTATCTCCGA
The DNA here is from genome assembly GCF_000801105.2 of Raphanus sativus. Classification (NCBI taxonomy): domain Eukaryota; kingdom Viridiplantae; phylum Streptophyta; class Magnoliopsida; order Brassicales; family Brassicaceae; genus Raphanus; species Raphanus sativus. The sequence goes on from NC_079519.1 coordinate 18,252,006, forward strand.
AAACCAAGGGGATGAAGATCCCTCGGACCTCCACGACTGGACGTCAAGCAGCTAAGCAAGTCCCTCGTACTGAGGTGTTCCCGTCTGCCTTAAACAGCAGCAAACCAGTGTCTCTCCCAGGTTCGGTGGTGTCCCAGAAACCACCCAATAAGAGAATATGAGTGCAATTGCATGGAACTGTCAATGGGCCGGAGCCTACTTGACCAAGCAACACCTGAGAGAGTTGCATCGCTGTTTTCATCCTACTTTTCTTTTTCTTTCTGAAACAAAAAATAATTTTTCCTTTTTGCAAGACTTTATGCATGAGTTTGGTTATGATCATTTGTTCACCGTGGACCCAGTCGGGCGCAGCGGTGGACTTGCTTTGTTTTATATGGGTGCTTCTGATGTGGTGGTTAATTTCTCTAATAACCGTATGATTGACATAGAAGCACAGGTGGAAGGACAAAAAGTATTTATTACTTTTGTGTATGGAGATCCGGTGATTGAATACCGAGAAAATGTCTGGGAAAGGTTACTCCGGATGAGCGCGACCAGAACTGGAGCATGGCTTCTCTTGGGAGATTTCAACGAGATAACAAGTAACCAAGAGAAGAAAGGAGGCAAGAAGCGGTCGGACTCCTCATTCTTACCGTTTAAAAACATGCTGGCAGGTTGCGGAATGATAGAATTTCCTTTTGTTGGGAACTCCTTATCATGGGCAGGAAGAACAAGAGCTGGACGAGTTCAATGTCGTCTTGATAGGGCAGTTGGAAATGAAGACTGGCATCATATATTTTCCCACACTTATGTGGAGTATTTACTGCGGTGGGGATCTGATCATAGACCGATTTTGGCAAGATTTCAAGGCCAGGAACGTCAGAGGAAGGGAAACTTCAAATTCAACAGAAACTGGCTGAGCAAGGATGGGTTTGCTGATACCGTAAGGGAGCAGTTGGAGAACCTTCGTACTGATCCAACGATGGAGTTATTTGACAAGATCAGTAAGACGCGGCAGACGATATCCAAATGGAAAAGACGAAATCCCACCAATAATGCAGTGATCATTGAGAAGTTAAAAAAAGCAGCTGGATAGTGCACAAAATGATGATCTCCTTACCAGCGAAGATGAGCTCGAGATCAAATTTAAGTTATGTGCTGCATATAGAGAAGAGGAGCTATATTGGAAGCAAAAGAGTCGGATTCTATGGCTCCGAGGAGGGGACCGCAATACGAGATATTTTCACGCTAAAACGAAATAGCGTAGAGCGCGAAATAGGATCACGAGGCTCAAAAATTCTGTGGGTGTTTGGGTTCATACCGAGGAAGACATTGAGGCAGTGGCGACTGGCTACTTCCAGGAGTTGTTCACATCTTCAAACCCAGACACGATCGAGGAAACAATCCGGTATATTACCGAGTCAGTAAATGGAGATATGAACCAAAGTTTATTAAAAATCCCTCTCGATGAGGAGATCAGAGAAGCTGCTTTCGCCATTAATCCGGAAAAAGCCCTAGGACCTGATGGTATGACCAGCCTCTTCTACCAACGGTTCTGGACAAACATAGGAGGAGACGTGTGCGCTATGGTGAGAGCCTTCTTTGAGACTGGCGAGTTTGATAGCAGACTTAACCAGACGAACATTTGTTTGATACCGAAGACCGACAGACCGGTAACTATGTCGGAGTTTCGCCCAATCAGTCTTTGCAATGTTGGGTACAAAGCCATCTCAGGAATCAAGATCGCCAAGGCATGCCCACCAATCTCACACCTTCTTTTCGCCGATGACAGCCTTTTCTTTTGCAGAGCAGAGCAATCTCAATGCGAAGAACTGGTTTGAATCATTGACGTCTATGGAAACGCCTCAGGACAACAACTGAATAAATTAAAGTCTTCAGTTCTGTTCGGTTCTAAGGTCATAGCGTCCACAAAAAATGATTTGAAAAGATCACTTGGTATCGCGAAAGAAGGTGGAATGGGAATGTACTTGGGTATGCCCGAAAAGATCTGCGGTTCGAAGAAACAAGTTTTCTCCTTTGTGCAAGAAAGATTGAACAGCCGAATAAATTCGTGGTCCGCAAAGCTACTATCAAAGGGAGGGAAGGAAGTCCAGATTAAATCTGTTGCACAAGCTGTTCCGACCTATGTCATGTCGTGTTATCGTTTGCCACAAGATACTTGTAAAAAACTTTCCGCCGCAGTGGCGCGTTTTTGGTGGAGCACGGGCAACAATAACAGAGGACTACACTGGGTGGCATGGGATAAGATTTGTGTTCCTTTGGAGGAGGGAGGTCTGGGCTTTCGAGATTTCAATGATTTCAATTTAGCACTTCTAGCAAAGCAAGTATGGCGTTTACTCATTTATCCGGACTCTTTCCTGAGCCGAGTATTAAAAGGAAGGTATTATCGTCACTCAAACCCGCTAATCACAGGTAAAGCAAACAACCCATCCTATGGATGGAGTAGTTTAATGTCGTCAAGACATCTCCTGGATAAGGCACTTAAAAGAACTATCGGCAATGGATCAAACACAAAGGTTTGGGAGGATATTTGGATTCAAACGGAACCAGCAGAACCAGCGAGACCAGCGAAGCCGCGAAACGCTCTTATCGACCCTTATTTGAAGGTTCACCACCTAATCGATTTTGACCTAAAGGAGTGGAACGTGGAGCTTGTACACGATCTTATAGCAGATGAAGATATTCCCCGTATTCTGGCAATGAGAATCAGCCGCACGAATCGTAGAGATAGTTATGTCTGGAAATATTCCAAGTCGGGTAACTATACGGTAAGAACATGATATAAGGTGGCGGTGGAACAAAGACGCAGCTCTCAACTCAGTGTAGTAACGGAACCAAGTACAAATGGCTTAAAGAAAGAAGTCTGGAAACTCAAAGCGCCTCGGAAAATAAAGCACTTCATATGGCAAGCTATCTCAGGTTTTGTGGCCTCAGCGAGTAAGCTAAAAGAACGTCATTGCGGTCAGGATAGCTCATGCCAAAGATGCGGAGTCGATCAGGAAACAATAAACCATCTCCTGTTCGAATGCCCACCAGCACTCCAATGTTGGGCTCTATCTGATATCCCTTCATCTCCGGGACTTTTCCCGTGTTCCTCCCTCTTTGCCAATATCGCAACACTGATACACTACTCTAAAGAGCAAAATCAAGTCGGAGCTCGGTCGTTGGTGTTCCCATGGATCATGTGGTATCTGTGGAAGGCACGAAACAACAAATGCTTCAGTAATGAAGACACGACCCCTATGGAAACTCTGCAACTGGCATGTCAGGAGGTGGATGCTTGGAGAACGGCACAGATGGTGGAATCGACATTTACTGCTGAAGAAATCAATCAACCCATAGTTGCGCGCGAGGTACCAGACATGGAGTGCCAATGGAGATGCAAAGTCGATGCTTCATGGCTGGAGACAAGTGATGGTATTGGGATGGGCTTTGTTTTATTTGATCAGGAAAAGGAAGTGCTGTTAGGCCAGCGTAAAGGACCACAAACTGAATCACCTCTACACGCAGAAGCTGAAACATTATGCTGGGCAATAAAGGAGATTAGAAACCGCGGCCTGTCTCGAGTAATTTTTGAATCCGATTGCCAACAGCTAGTACTCATTATTCAACAGAAGAAAGAATGGCCTGCTTTAGACCCAGAGTTGGACGACATACAAGTTCTGATATCTTCTTTTAACATGTTTTCTCTTAAGTTTATCTCTCGATCTGCAAATGTCCGTGCGGATGGTCTTGTTAAAAACGCCCGATCACGAGTGCAGTCCTTTAGTTCTTTTGAGGTTAAAGATCCACTAAGGCTAGCTATCGAAACTAGCTTGTAAGAAACCTTGTAAGTTTGGAATGAATTTTTAGATGACAAAAAAAAAACAATTGATCTTTTGTATAAAGAATTAAATACAATAAAATAAAAATAAAACGTGTGTGGATTTCAACTGCTTTCCATTAGATATAAGTTTTTTTTTTGTTTTACTCTCATTGAAATAGTTACAAACAAGACACATAGCCAAATGTAATTAGAAAAATAGAGAATCATAACTCATAACCATAGTCTCTTAAACTCGAAATGGGTATATATAATTGATGTTTTTTTCTTTCATACGTCTTCTTTACATTAGAACTCTAGGAAGAGATACTTTAGAGTTTAAGTTACCATTTTGAACTTGAAAATATCTGTCGAAGACGTACTTAGTGTTAAGAGAAGAAGGATTAACTTGCATGAAAAGGTAATTACCAGCAAATAGATCACCAAAGTGTGATTGACTCTCCTTCAACCTCTTCAATATCTTTAAAACTCCAATTTTAACCTTACTCGCTTTCTTCCTCATGAATCCCCTAAGTCTCCGGATCTTAACTCTAATTCTAATCCTCCTCCTTTTCTCAATGACAGCACTCTCTTGAACCTATATATACAAGAAAACCTTATTACAAAACGTCAATTAACAAAACAAATGAACGGATTAGTATGGTAAGTTAATTTGAACAAATATATATCAAATGTAAACGAAATACAAATTGAATCACAAACCCGATATGCTGTTAGAAAACTTAATCATATGGCTGGACATGTTAACCGAACTGAGTATGGCTGGACATGTTAACCGAACTGAGTATTTTAACCAGCCATATAATTTAATTAGTTTATGTGTTTCATATAACAAAATATCGACCCTAAACCAAACTATTGAAAAGAAAAGAAAAAAAAAGATATTGGTTTTGACTCGTCCAGGAATTATAAAGAACCTATAATAACAAACTGAAAATCAAAACATCTAAATTGAAACAAAAAAAAATTGAGATCAAACGAGGAAAAAGGGTTTCACCGGCCAGCGCTGTGGATAGTAAAATTGATCTCGCAGATCGGAATCGCGTGACTGTAAGGATTGGTGACTGAAACTTTGGCTAAGTACTCGACGGAGTCACGGTTCACGTCTTTAAGGTCGACGTCCGTAACCGAACCCTCCGGTTTAGGAACCCCGGCGAGTTTATCAGCCACGAAATCTTTTGCTTTATCTAATAAACTCGCCATGTCGATTCTTTTATGTTCCGATTATTTTTTGTTATATTTTAAGGGAAAGAGAGAAAGAGATAGATAAGGAGAGAAAGAGGTATTGAGGCTTCAAATGGTGACGAACCGTTTTCCACCGCTGTGAATAGTAACAAAAATCTCTAGATATACTTATATATTTTTATGTTTTTGTTACTATTACAACTTCACCGTATTCGTCCCGTAGTTGTTCCACATGTTACCATTCTAAACCTTAGAGATAGAGACTGAGACTGGAAGAGAGACTGAGATATATATATATATATATAGGTGAAATAGAGAGAAATTAAAGATTATGATAGAGAGAGACAGAGGGAGGCTGAGAGAGATCCAAAGAGATATAAAATAGATGGAACAAGTGAAATAGAGAGAAACTAAATGTTTAGAGATAGATGGAGAGAGAGAGATTTAAGGGGGTTATTGGTACAAGGATTCTAGAAGAATTCTGAAATTTTAAGATTCTATTATTATTGGTTTATGGATTTGTAAAGTTTTAGTAAAATCTCTTGTTATTGGTTTAAGAATTTTTTAAATCCATTTAAAATCTTTGGTTATTCGAAAAGTTTGGTTTTCATTGTTTTTGTAATTCTATCAAACTCTACTGTTTATGTTTTTACTCATGATACTTAACTTTGAAAATATTGTGTTTATTCATAAGATTTGTAAAATCTGTATGATAACAACACACAATTCGGTTCTTTATTAATATTACACAAAAAGTGATAAATTCGACATTTGCCCATTTTAATTTTGTGACAAGAAGGACGTGGCACCATATGAAACCGATTTTGGAGTATGAACCAAATCCTAAAAGAAGACAGGTGGTGAAGAAGACGATGATTGACCCAAGAATCAATCCATGGAAAAATAACGACCATTCTTCTTTTTCTCTTTGTCTTATTTCTTGATTTGTCATTCACAAAAAACTACAAAACTAGCTCATTCTAATCTTTCCATCAAAGAAGCAAGACATTATATGATAATGGTGAAGTGGAAGAGATTATCTCTATGTAGCTCACGAAGGAAAACATTATATATATATATGTGTGTTTGATTGACAAAAAGTTGGTAGTTTCCTAAAAAGACTTGTATATATTTTCTTAAAAGGAAATTGATTTTGAGAAAAATATGTATGCAAATTTGTATAATTCATACAAAATCTATTCAACTTTCAAAATCTATTAAACTTTAAAAATTCTCAGATTCCACACAAATTCTTGTCCCAATAACCTCCACTTAGTGTTTAGGGTATACCCAATGGTTTACAGTTTAGTGTTTAGAATTACCCAAGGGTTTAGGGTATATCCAAGAATTTAGGGTTTATTGTTTAGATTTTTACCAAGGGTTTAAGCTTTGTCCAAGGGTTTAGGGTCGTGTTAGTGTTTTGATTTACTCGATGTGATGGTTTTTTTTTTAAAAAAAAATCATCTTTTGTCAGCTACTAATATTTTCATTTATTTTAAAAACTTAACAAAAAATTATTATTATTTTATTTATTATCTTTAGAAAAACTGTACATTAGTTGGCAAACTATGATTAATTGGTAATTCACTCAAGAAAAATTCATGATAAAAATATTAAACTTGGAAACATTCCCATATAAATCAAAATTGTGGTAGTGAAAAAGAATATCGATTGAATTAAATAAAATGTTTCATTTTTATATTTTCCACAAAAAAAGGTTTACGATGAGGGGGAGAGAGAGAGAGAGAGAGAGAGAG
>NC_079519.1:18258870-18327327 GCF_000801105.2 Raphanus sativus
CAATTATACATACACACGATAACTATCTCTTGATACTGAAATTACTTTGTTCCATCTCGTCCATGTAAAATATTGAGTACCAACATTTTCATGTGTCTGATGCTTTATTCCAAAGACGGTGGGTTCTTATGATATATTATAAAGAAATTTATAAATATATACTCCTAAAATAGTATACTGTTTATTTAGAAAGATTTTATGTATCTTCACAATAAAGAAAAAAATTATATTATTTTAATGATTTTTTTGTTATTTTAAGGGAGAGAGAGAAAGAGATAGATAAGGAGTGAAAGAGGTATTTAGGCTTCGAATGGTGACGAACCGCCCTCCACCGCTGTGAATAGTAACAAAAATCTCTACATATACCTATAAATCTCTATGTTTTTGTTACTATTACAACCTCACCGTACTCGTCCCTCAGTTGTTCCGCACATTACCATTCCGAACCTTAGAAATAGAGAGATAGAGAGTGAGACTGAAAGAGAGACGGAGATATATATATAGGTGAAATAGAGAGAAATTAAAGATTATGATAGAGAGAGACAGAGGGAGGCTGAGAGAGAGAACCAAAGAGATACAAAATAGATAAAACAAGTGAAATAGAGAGAACTAAATGTTGAGAGAGAGAGAAGAGAGAGAGAGAGAGAGATTTAGTATTGAGGGTATACCCAAGGGTGTACAGTTTAGTATTTAGGATTACCTAAGAGTTTAGGGTATATTCAAGAATTTAGGGTTTATTGTTTGGATTTTTACCAAGGGTTTAAGTTTTGTCCAAGGGTTTAGGGTATATTGTTTAGTGTTTTATGATTTACTCTTTTGTGACGGTTTTAAAATTGTTAAAAATCATCTTTTTGGCAGCTACTAATATTTTTCATTTATTTTAAAAACTTAACACAAATTATTATTATTTTATTTATTATCTTTAAAAAACTGTACATTAGTTGGTAATTCACCCAAGAAAAATTGATGATAAAATATTAAACTAGGAAATATTCTCATATAAATCAAAATTGTGGTAGTGAAAAGATAATCGATGAATTAATAAATTTTTTTCATTTTTATATTTTCCACAAAAAAAAGGATTACGATGGGGGAGAGAGAGAGAGAGAGAGAGAGAGAGAGAGAGAGAGAGAGAGAGAGAGAGAGAGAGAGAGAGAGAGAGAGAGAGAGAGAGAGAGAGAGAGAGAGAGAGAGAGAAAGATAACTACGATCCACTTATGCACTTATTTTGGGACGTTGCAATTATACATACACACGATAACTATCTCTTGATACTGAAGTTACTTCCAAACCTGAGCACTATTTTGTCCGTAGTTTGAAACTGTACAATGTCCGCACAGGGTGCGGGCCGGTCACCTAGTTTACTATACATGGGAGGAGTCGGAAAGAAAGGAAATATATAGCACACTAGAGTAATCTCAGCCGTAAACACTTGATCAGAAGGTTATCAAGGAATAGAGTTTGAAATATTCAATTGTAACCTTCTAGGCTCCATGACAAAACTTGAAGCAACATCAATAACTGCTCGAGCTTCAACAACAGCTTTTTGGAGCTCGACGTTAACAAGGTATAAGAACATATCTTTTTGAGAACCACATGGTGATGCTCTTGAAGTCTCGCCACATTTTATTTGGCAGCAACCCAAAGCCTCATTCAGTAGCTTCAGCTTCTCGACGGCTCGACGTCGCTGCCTCAAAATGATATTGAGAGCCAAAACAAACGACACTGAAAGAGTATTTAATTGTAAAAAGAATTATTATGCTTCTACAAACACTCATGCATAGTATCTGATTTGACAAAAGAAGAGAGAATATTGAAGAAACATTTATGTTAAACATAAGTAAAACTCCACGTGAAATTCACGCGGACAAACTACTAGCAAAATTAGCATATACAAAGAATTAATTTTGCTCAACATACAACAATCTATCATTGATTTTCAGTTACCATCGATAACCAACCATCAATAATTTTAACGACTCAACAACTGAAGACATAGAATTCATGTTAACATACCATGAAATAAAAAACTTCCGACTCAACCATGTTTATTCAAGAGACAATCAGTATATGATGAAATTACTAACAGCCAAAAACAATAACATAACTAATGGATGGATCGAAAAATATTATTCTCTTTCAACATATTGTCATTTTATATTTTTGAACATACTTTGTTTACTAAGATCATAAAACAAATAGTAAATTCATTTAGAAAAAATATATGAACCCGGCGCGTAGCGCCGGAATACCACTAGTATATATATATAATTCAAAACATTAGATTTTAACATATTTCATGTCCAGATTTCTACTTACACTGGATATTATAGAATATCCATAATCTCTTCTACCTCATGTATTTCAAGAAAAGTATTACATGTTTACTTTTCCTTTGCTATCAGTCTTTGCATGTGATAGTCAATTATATGTTTGAATGAGCATTTCAAAAGCAAGACCAATATTAACACTGAGGGTCCGAAATAAAGCACATTAAGGTAATAAGGTTAGAATTTGTGAGGATCCATGGCTCCCAACAACACCAGCAAGACTTCATATAGTGCTAGTCGTTCATCCTATGTTGTTAGCAAGTGATTTCATTCACGGTGAGAAAAAAAAACGATGAAATGATGAAATGCTGCCAACCTTAGTAGAACCAGAGGATATTCTTTTGATTCAGTTTTGGCCATGAGCCATGCAAGATAACATGAAGTTTATTGTTGGAGCTACATGAAGAATAGTCAATTAACATTTAAATCTAGATACTGGGTGGAAATAAATATTCTCAATAAATAATATGCAACTATGCAACTATGCATATAGAGACAAGTGTAACTAAGTGTCATATCTTTTACTGGAAGATAAAAGCACCATAAAATATATATGGCAGATTATAACTTGTTACGTGGCTATTACTTATAATCTCAACAATAGTGATATATGATATGATAATCACTTTCTTAGATGTGGAGCTCTGGATGAATCCATGTTACATACGATTTTTGAATGCCACCCCCCCCCCCCCCCCTCCCCCCAACGCCCCTGCGACCATTCAAACATGTTCATTATTGACAACACCATCATGTCCTTCAATTTTTCCAATACCTAGCGTGTACACAACTTTGGATTACCTGTTTTGGAAGAAAAGTGAACTTCAAGATTTGGAAGAAGATAGAGACTATTACCCATAGACAATCTGGTTTCTTTAGAAACTTAGAAATAATAAATTATTTACGAAATGTAAACAGAAACCCTTTAGAAATTGTTACACACTGAAGGAGATTAAATGTATATGGTTAATGGTTATTAGAGAAATAATTCACATTGTTACAAAAAGAGAAATAATAATTCACGTTATACAGGTTCTGCATAAACTTTTAAATTCTCATCATGAACATTCAACTCTTAGGAACAAGAAATCTGACTAATATAATCTCGTCACTACATGCAGAAGTGGAAACTATTTATGAAAAATGGATTGTATTACTCGATACTTGATATGTCAGCGTTTTAGAATAGAATGCAAAGATTTGATAACAATGAGTCAGTGTCCAGAATATTAGCATGATTTCTCAATGGAGCTGGAGAAGTTTTCAAAATCAAATTAGAGAGGTTATAATGAGGTTTCTATTGATTAGATTTTCTCCCGCGATAATTTAACGAAGATTTTTAGCTAAATATGCTTGAACATTTTATAGGAATTTTTTTGGTTGGTTGTTTTATACTGATCTAGTTACAAAATTCTAATGTGAGTAATAAATAACTCTAATTCACAAGCCAGAAAATTTAAAACTACAATTCATGCTCAGCTAAATTCTATAATAATAAAATTTCTACAGTTACTATTCTACCAATCAAACAAATCGGAAAAAAAAATTGTTACAGTATTTTTTTTAAATACAACAATTCTTTTTCCCCCGAAACACCATAAGCTAATTTAGGAATCCTGGAAAACTTTTTTTTTAAATAATGTCCAAAACTTAATAATAAGATTTCATAAAACATCTAAATTAAGTAAATGTTTACTTTCTGGTATTTTTTCAGATTTTACGGCTAAAAACTGCGTCAATACAACTTTATAAATCAATTAATAATTATATATTAAAGAGAACTTAAGAAAAGAACGGATAAATTATTATTGACAACAAACATGTTCATTATTGACAACACCATCATGTCCTTCAATTTTTTCAATATCTAGCGTGTACACAACTTTGGATTACCTGTTTTGGAAGAAAAGTGAACTTCAAGATTTGGAAGAAGATAGAGACTCATACCCATAGATAATCTGGTTTCTTTAGAAGTTAGAAATAATAAATTATTTACGAAATGTCAACAGAAACCCTTTGGAAATTGTTAGACACACTGAAGGAGATTAAATGTATGTGGTTAATGGTTATTAGAGAAATAATTCACGTTGTTACAAAAATAAAAATAATAATTCATGTTATACAGGTTCTGCATAAATTTTTAATTTCTCATCATGAACATGCAGAAGTGAAAACTATTTATGAAAAATGAATTGTATTACTCGATACTTGATATGTCAGCGTTTTAGAATAGAATGCAAAGATTTGATAACAATGATTCAGTGTCCGGAATATTAGCATGATTTCTCAATGGAGCTGGAGAAGTTTTCAAAATGAAATTAGAGAGGTTATCATGAGGTTTCTATTGATTAGATTTTCTCCCGCGATAATTTAACGAAGACTTTTAGCTGACTATGCTTGAACATTTTATAGGAATTTTTTTTTTGGTTGTTTTATTCTGATCTAGTTACAATATTCTAATGTGAGTAATAAATAACTCTAATTCCCAAACCAAAAAATTTAGAACTACAATTCATGCTCAGCTAAATTCTATAATAATAAAATTTCTACAGTTACTATTCTACCAATCAAACAAATCGAGAAAAAAAATTGTTACAGTATTTGTTTTTGAAAATACAACAATTCTTTTTCCTCCGAAACACCATAAGCTAATTTAGGAATCCTGGAAAACTTTTTTTTTTCTAAAATAATGTCCAAAACTTAATAATAAGATTTCATAAAACATCTAAATTAAGTAAATGTTTACTTTCTGGTATTTGTTTCTGATTTTACGGCTAAAAACTGCGTCAATACAACTTTATAAATCAATTAATAATTATATATTAAAGAGAATTTAAATTGTCTGAACCCCTTATATATATATTCATCACCTTGAAACTCATCTCTATAGACTCTTTCATTTTCTGTTTTTCTTTTTTTTTTTCTACAAACATTTTCATTTGTTCAAATCCATTTGCTCCTTCGGCCACAGATCTCCTCCATGGCTCCTATTGCTGTTGGTAATGCTCTACCAGACGGAAAAATTTTCCTCTTTGACGAGAACGATCAGCTCCAGACTGTCTCTGTTCACTCTCTCCTGGCTGGTAAGAAGGTCATTCTCTTTGGTGTCCCCGGTGCTTTCACTTCCACCTGCAGGTAAAATCTATAGGGTATAGACATTTCTTTTGCATGTAATTGATGTTAAGCTAATGGATCCTTTGTTTTGATATTTTGTAAAAATATTTATCTTTCCCTTTTCCATGAATTAGCTTGCAGCATGTGCCTAGTTTCATTGAGAAAGCGGAACAGCTGAAAGCGAAAGGTGTCAATGAGATCATTTGTTATGGCAGTAAGTGTTAGATATATTTCTATATATGTCTTGTCGGTTCTTCCTGATATTTATGTATGTTTGGTTGGGTAAGTATTTATAAGACATCATTTGCATGGATTTTGTTGCAGTGAATGATCCGTATGTGATGAAAGCATGGGGAAATACATTCCCAGAGAACAAGATTGTCAAGTTTGTCTCAGACGGCTCAGGAGAATACACAAAGCTTCTCGGACTCGAGCTTGACCTTAAGGACAAGGGTCTTGGTATTAGGACAAAGAGATTTGCTATGTTGCTCGATAACCTCAAGGTAACTGTCGCCAACATTGAAACAGGTGGCGAGTTCACGGTTTCCAGCGCCGAGGATATCCTCAAGGCTCTCTAAGAAATTACCATCTGAATTTAGAGGATCTCTAGCCTGATTTGCAGAATAAGAAATTGCCATAATAAATTGGTTTAATATTATTTATTTCCTCTCTTTTATTATATAATGTACTTGGTTTGGGTTGTTTTCTTTAAGTTTGATTTATGAAGAGTTCAAGTGGTTCACCTTTAGATGCATTCCAAATACAACCATTTTGATGTGGGCTCCAAATGATATGAAAGTTTACCTTAAATTTAAATGTACCAATGTGTGACACCCTCAATCATAGCTGGTCGGAAAAGATAGTCGATGTTCCCCAAAAACTGACCCGAGGTTCCAGAATACTTCCGAGCGCTTTTGATTAGCAACTCGACAACACCAACACTCTTATCGGATATCATTTTACAATTTTTAGTGCGACCGATTAATACCCAATAGTTAGTTCATCGACATAAGAACTAATATCATATGGAAACTCGTCATTTATAAATAGATTTTATACACTGAAACATCTTATAAACCATTTATAGTTTTATAGTATTATACAGCAAAATACATTGCAAGGACAACAAAAATACTACCAGTAGTTTGGTCATTATTTCAGTTCAAAAGTAGAGGTCTCTTGAGTAGAGGTCTCTTGACTATTGGTTAAATGCATACAAAAACGAAACATGACTAACCACTTTACTTAGTGAATCTAGATCCAACAACACATTCAATCATAAACCCAAGCAAACATCAAAATGCCCAAGTATGATCATCCTAGTAGTATTATTATATTTTGAGATATAAATGTGACCCTCTGTGTAAATTTCTCTTATATTTTAGTACTAGGGGTTTGCCGGCGCTACGCGCCGGTTTTTCAAATATTATTTCATTACTTTGATACAAAACTTATGTAGTCTTATAAATTTAGAAAATTTTAATATTTTTATCGTTGTATATAATTTTTACACATAATATCAACAATTAGATATGATAGTAAACATACCTAAAGTCTTAAAGTATTGTTAGTTAGATAAAATGTCTTGTTTATTTATCGTCTATTTTGCATTATTATTTGAAATCAGATAAAAAAATTTAGTTGTTAACCAGTTTTTTATTTAAAGTCAGTGACCATTTTCTCTCTCCTTCGTCTTTCTATATCGAATTTTGTACATTATATTAGTAACATATTGCTTTATTGGTTCATAATTTGTTGCGGCATTAGTAGATGTTCCAAGCCTATAACAAATCATAACACGTTGCGTAATTTTATCCTGAAGAGGATGACAAAAAGAATTTCCTATTGTGAAGAGAAGTGAGTGTAATCTAGTGATGTGCTAAACATAATACATTTGACCTTCAATCTGTTAATCTTAACTTAAGAAATTTATTTTGTTATTGTTGGTGCAGTAAACTCTTTTACTCTGTTTTAGCAAAAATAAAATAAATACTCTTTTACTTTCCACAACTTGATTTGCTTCTGTTATTAAAGGAAAACATTTGGCTTTAACAGTTTTTAAAAATGATTATTATATCTGTGAATGTAGAGTTGATTCAATTCTTATCGTTCAATCTGATTTCGGAATAACTTATTGGTAATGGCCAGCTCTAATCTTTAATCTACCGAAGAAGAGGCATATATATTATATTTTTGTAACAAAGAGGCATATATATATATATATATATATATAATATATATATATATATTCAGTACAATAGCAACACTTTTAAGGTGACTTCAAAAGTAGTCAATCAAATCCGGGCTAGTGTTGAGGAATAGCATGTCGTAAATAACTTTTCATTGCTTTCTTAAACTTGCATCTTATTTATAGATTAGAAAAATCGTAATAACAAAAGAGGTGCGGATCTGAAATTAATGATCACGTAGTGGGAGCTACGATTGAAAGACATAACTGAGAATCATTATTATATAGTGTTAAGCAAAGAAGAAGCATTTCTCTGAGGTTTCACTCCGTCGGTTGGTTGAGCTGCCGATAGCTGAAACGACGATAACGGTGAGAGGCAGAGAAGAAGTAGATGGCCCTGAAACATAAGGGCTTAAGCTAGGTTAAATTTTAAAAGCAATTATATTTCGATGGGCCATTTATTTGCTATTTGAGGACAGGTGTCATTGTTCCCCCAAAGAGAAAAAAAAGCCAACTTTATTATATAAGATATAATCCATCATTGTGAATCTCATCTTAAATATCACTTCCACGACACTTGTCATTCAGATCTTACTCATAAGCCTCTGGAAGAATCATAGTCTCTACCAAACAGGTCAAAACTCAATACAAATTTTCGTCGACCATATTAATCTCAAATGGTTCGAACATTTCTAGCTAATACGATAAATCAGTAATTATAATTTGTGGCATAGAAAAACTAGATCACAGAAATCGATTCTTTTACTCGTTATGGAACACAGATATCCAACTTATCATATAACTCCACGTGGCAACTTCTCCATCTTCTTGTACCGTAGCCTAATCTTATTGAAATCTAGGGCTAAGAATTTTATCCGTTAAATTTGATTCGATAAGTTATTCATTCTGATTCCATCCGAAAATACTAGATATACGTAAAATTCCGAAACAAAACAAATACTAAAAATCAATATCCGTTAAAATGGAAGCAAATCACAAATATTAAAATTTTGAAAATCGGATTTCCAATCCGATCCGTCAGTATATAAATATATGTATATCTTGATTATATTCAAAGTTTTAACTGTATAAAATTATATAATTAATTATTATTCTTACCATATGATTTGACAAGTTCTATTTATATTATTACTTATATAAAAGTATTACATAAAAGAAAGAGAAAAAATGTATAACAATTATAACTTTTTCTTAAGTTTTGTATTATTATAATTGTTAATTAAGTTTAAAAAATTACAAAATATGTAGATTCACTATTTCTTTAAATTTTATCTAATATATCATGAAAAGATATATTTTACAAAACAAATTTGTATCAAATTTGTAAGATTATTTGTACTAATTAAAACATATGAGATATATGTAAGTTTTCGTAAATATCCGCAAATATATATTTATTTTCTGGATATTCGTTTTTTCGAATATTCGTATTTCTCCGAGATAAAACAAATCGAAAAATTAGATATTCGCAACATACGGAACGAATCAAACGCTCAGGTACTCCTGCCCGAAAAAAAAGAGCTGAGATACTCCTGCCCGAAACTGACCGGATTTGAAATTAAATATATCTTTATTTAAATCAGAAAAATTATTAAAAGACCATGAAACCAACAGAAACTTGCATAATTACAACCCAACCAGGACTATTTCGCGGACTATCCAGACCCGATCCACAAAATTCGGATCTCTTTCTCCATAACTTCCGAAAACTTTGTAACACCTAGTGTAATTGTAAACTTGGTGTAACTGTACAGAAATTAATTCCTACTTATACTATTGTATGAATATACATTGTATCTAATACAAGTTATTTAAATTGAACTAATGCATACTTTTAGATTGTAATGTTTTATTATATTAATTTTTGGACACAGTTGATGTTATTGATATATTTATTGATTTTTTTTTAAAAAACATTAGTTTATAGATATAACTAGAAAAATTACAAAATGTGAAGAGTCATTTACATAAATTTATTAAAAGTAGATAAAATTAATTTTCAATTGGCAATGCACGAGCAGTCAAGTGTATATCACAAGCTGCACAATTCCAGAAACAAAGATCGCATTTCCACCGTGATTTTGATCCATTTAGGGAGACTACAAACACTAATTTTATGATTCTGGAGCACCAGCAATCATATATCACATTAGGATCTATCATTTCAGCCATAGATAGAAACATGGCAGGTTTTTCATAATCTCAATGGCCTGTGAGTTCCCAACTATTGATGATTTGAAACATCTGATCAACATGTTGACGAGTAAAAGCATGGTAGTTGTGAACCAATCCTCCATCATCAACACTAAAGGCTAAGTTCATCATACCATATACAAATATGGCCAACAAGCATCCTCTCTCAGCAGCAAGATATATTTTTTTCTTACCAACTAAATGGAGGATGAAGAACTCATACATACCTCTCAAGTATATGGCCTCTGGATTACCCACACGGTAGCAACTAATTCTGAACATTCGAACATCATTGACCTTGTCTAGCCAGTCATTCATGTAAATGAGACTTGCCGATCTGTAGAAGTAATCATATCTTCCAATTTTGTTTAACCCGAAAAAAACAATCCGTGCACAACCAAAGTCTTGGATACTGGTCGTTGCTACGTTGTAGAGAATCTTATGAATCATTGAAGGAGGGAGAGAAGCCAAGTTCGTCTAACTTTGATAAAATAAAATGGTTATTGTGTGAGAGAAATCTCGTAAATTATTTGTTACTTGTATAAGTGATAAACCCTTGAAATTTAATGAACCACTCACCCAAATTTAAGCAGAAACGTGTCCATTTATAGGTGATTTGATAGACTCCTCGACTGTCGCATCTCTTGAATTTAACTTATTAAGATATATAACTATGTATAAGTAAGTAAAATTAAGTGATTTAGATTGTCTAAATTTATGAAACTAAGAAAAACGTAACAATTAAGATTGTATAAATATTTAAAACTATGTAAAACTTAACGAAATTTATATAGTCTATTGTTGTATTTTGCAAGAAATGATTAGTATCCAAAACGTAATGTATATATTTAACGACAGCAACCAGCAGTATTGGAGATAATAAATGAAAATGATAATATTTAGTTTGAGAAAAATCATGTAATTAATGATTCAAGCAGTGGCATGTCCATTTAAGGGTAATTTGATTGACTCCCTGAGGAAGCACGACTTCTCTCACACGCCTTCTCCTTGCAACAGTCGCATCTCTTGAATTTGGAACTTTGTATAACTTTAATTTATTAAGATTTATTACTATGTATAAGTAAGTGAAACTAAGTAATATAGATTGTCTAATATTTTGAAACTAAGAAAAACGTAACAATTTAGATGCTATAGATATTTGAAACTTTGTAAAACTTAAAGAAACTTAGATATCATATTGTTATATTTAAAAATTTCCATAGTTGGATTCAACATCCATTTTTCATAGTTGTCTTAAGAAGTAAAATTTCTTCTTTTAACACACTAACTTTATTGTTTGTGTTTATGT
The DNA here is from genome assembly GCF_000801105.2 of Raphanus sativus. Lineage (NCBI taxonomy): Eukaryota > Viridiplantae > Streptophyta > Magnoliopsida > Brassicales > Brassicaceae > Raphanus > Raphanus sativus. The sequence goes on from NC_079519.1 coordinate 18,270,026, forward strand.
TACTTGGTTTGTTATTTATGTTTGTAAAATTTGGTGTAACTTAAAATAATTTTGGTTAAGTACATCATTTTTGTTTGTCAAACATCGTAAAATTTAGTATTACTTTTTTTCATGTTTGTGTAATTAGGTAAAAAATTTCAAAAATTTTCATTTTCGTACGTCAAACTTTGTATAACTTAATATTTTTTCTGTTTGTACATTTCGGTAAACTTTGTCAGAATTTTCATTTTTCATTTGTCAAATTTAAAACTTAAAAAACTCATCACTGAACTAGTTTGATAGAATTTATGATTAATTGTACAACCAAAATCTCAGAAATACCATGACAGTAACAATAAGACAACATACAACTATCAATATTTGTCTTCCATTATTGGGTCCTTAATCTACATGGTCATTTGAGAAACCACAAGGAGACATCAATAGTATTGCAAATAAGGGTTTGAATCAGATTTGGAGAACTTCTGGATGATACACCCACCCCTGTAGCTTCAGAGTTTTGTCTCTTGATTAATCACTATTTTCTGGAAAAAATCTAAAAATTGCAGATTATGTGAAGAAAGATGAAAAAGAAGAAATGAGATGAGAGAAAATGAGGTGAGAGGATTGAAAAGATGATAGAAATGAGAAAACCCTAAAAATTAAAGCAATTATAGTTGCCAACTTCGTTTTTGGGGTCTGGAAAAAAAGAAATTTTTTGGAGGGAAAATTCTGAAATTTGAGCGGGAAATTTTTTTACAGTATTTTTGGGTCGATGTTTTACAAGTTTGTAGTTTTACAAAAAGCTTCAAAGTTTTACTTTTCTATTTTTTGCATTTTTTTTAGTTTTACTGTACTCAAAAGATTTATATTATAGTTATACCACTTTTATTTAGTTTCCTACAATCAAATTCCATCAAATCATGTTGTGACATAATTAATTTTGTTGCATATATAAATTTTTTGATGTCACAAGGACAACACTAAGATAAAAAGCATAAAAGAACAATGTATTTCCTCTATTATGTAGTACACAACTATGTGATAAAAAAATTAACTATAATTATTGTAAATTTAAATCATAAAATACTAACAAATAATAATCATAATACTTATAAGCAACCAAACAAATTAAAAATTGTTTCTTCAAATTTTTATATTTTATCAGTTTTACTAAGTTTTATTTAGTTTTTTTATCGTATTGAACAATCATTTTGAATAATAGATACAACTAATCGTGGTGTGTATTTTCTTCTAGGTTCCCGAATTTAAATATTTACGAGAACAAGTATGCACTTTTTTAATCGAAACAAATTAGAGTTCTTAATATTCGGAGCTCACAGTTCAAAATAGTAATTTCAAAACAGTTATGATGTGATGCTCAATCAACTAAATCTTTTACATGTTCTCCACGTTATCCAAATCAATACCTATATTATCTATATCTCGAATAACAACATGTTCCACTGGCTCAGTCACCTTAAGATGTTGTTATGTTTTTTCAATGGTATCAAAGATTTTATTACCATATAACTCAAATTTTACCTATTTGTATATGGATTTATGGTCATTTTTCTGCATATTTTGTCCACTAGCATACAAACTACCTTTACCTTCGTTTGGATTTCATTCATGACCATCTCCGGCTTTATAATAGTACTTTTAATAATCAAAGTGTATGTTTGTGAAAGAACTCGTCGTCTTATGTAAAAATCAAAATGATTAACAACAAGTTAGATGAACTTGCACGGTTTAACCATAAAATGTTACCAAGTTATATAGTTTTACCATTATAGTTATATTAAGTTATACAATTTAGTTAGTATCATTTTACTTAGTTACACAATTTTACTTAGTTGTACATTATGATTTTACCAAGTTGTACAGTTATAGGTATACCAAGTTTTACTACGTTTTCTAACTTTTTATCAAAATAATAATTTGATACATTTTTTTATATTTTTGTCATACAAAAACAGACTCATATTTATAATTATATCAGTATTTTGAATATTCAAATAGATCGAGACTCATTGTTCTTAATCAATTAATTGTGAATACGAATTTGAAATTAAACCTCTTCAAGAATGAATTAATAGAGAAGATAAATGCCAAATTGAATAGAATTTGAATGGAATAATTAAATCTGGGTTTGAGATTTACAGTGGAGAGAGAAAGGAAGAAGATAGAGTAAGAGAGAGAATGATTTTGATTGGTTTAGACACAAAGGATAATTTAGACATTGACCATTGAAAGGAAGAGTATCAAAATACATAAGAGTACGCCAGATCACGTGAGAATATGCTAGATCAATTTTTGTCTCATTAAGAGTACCGGAGCACTTTACTCATACGGAACAAAACACGAATATCCTAAAAAAACCCGGTATCCGAAAACAAGAACACAAGATAAACCTTTTATTATCTACCCTCGATCTTTCCTCATCAACAAATCTCCACCGTCCGTTTGTTATTCCCAAAAATCTTACCTTCTTCTTCTCCTCTCGTTTTTGAGAAACTGCAAATCACTCTCTTCTCTCCTCTAGAATGGCGTCTCTTCAGCAAACCATGTTCTCTCTGCAATCGAAACTTCCACCATCTTCTTTTCAAATCGCGAAATCTCTTCCTATTCGAAGAACAACCTTACCACTCCGAATCAGTGGTGGAAACGCGGCGGGAGCGAGAATGTCAGCTACAGCAGCCGGAAGTTACGCAATGGCTCTCGCAGACGTTGCGAAGAAGAACGACACTCTCGAATCAACGAGTGCAGACATCGAAAAGCTAGAGAAGGTATTCTCAGATCCACAGGTACTCAACTTCTTCGCCAATCCAACCGTCGAGCTCGAGAAGAAGCGTCTCGTGATCGACGAGATCGTGGAATCGTCGTCTCTCCAGAGCCACCACACCTCGAATTTCCTCAACATCTTGGTGGATGCGAATCGGATCGACATAGTGACGGACATCGTGAAGGAGTTCGAGATGGTGTACAACAAGATAACGGATACGCAGTTAGCGGAGGTTAGGTCGGTGGTGAAACTGGAGGAGCCGCAACTTGCTCAGATCGCGAAACAGGTTCGGAAGTTAACCGGAGCGAAGAACGTGAGGGTTAAGACGGTTCTTGATCCGAGCCTTGTCGCTGGGTTCACGATTAGGTATGGTGATTCCGGGTCGAAGCTTATTGATATGAGTGTGAAGAAGCAGCTTGAGGATATCGCTGCTCAGCTAGAACTCGGCGAGATTCAGTTAGCTGCTTGAGAAAAATTGGGTTGAGAATCGCCTTTTTTTTGTGCAAGTTAATTCTTTCTCTCTTCTTGTTCTTTTTGTCCATCGATCATAATGTAATAATTATAATAATTTCAGGTTATTTTCAATTAAGTCGGTAGGTTCAAAGTTAAGGTTCACTTTCGAGTTATGATTTATTACTGTCCACTGAAACAAAGTTCTAGTTTAAGGAGCAAGCTACATGGAGTTGGGAGCTTTTTGAAAGTGTTAAAGCTATCTACTACATGAACTATAACGCAAGACAAAACAGAGATTTTCTTTACAAAAAATAATAGATTAATCTTTGTAAAGCATTTAAATTTGATTAGTTCGATTTTTCAACAAGACGCTCTTTGATTTGTTGCACTAGTTCTCTTGTTTAACAAGTCGTACAAAGCCCTTGAACCTCTCAAATCCTTAAGTGTTTTGTTTCCTCTTATTTCTTTTTGGACGAACTCCTTAAGTGTTTTGTTTCCTTTACAAGACCACACAAAGCTATTTTGCTAAAAGCTCTCATAATATGTTAAATGCGTACAAGCTTTGGATAGCTATAGGTGCCAGACGGGCCAACCCGCGTCCAGCTGGACTGTCCCGCAGCGAGTCAGTTTGCTATTCAATTTCAGACAATGCGGGTTAGTCCACAGCAGGTTGCAGCCCGAAAACTCATGTCCAAACCCGCCCTGTCTAATAGTCCACCTGGTTCACGGGGTAACCCGTGGGTTACCTTTTCGTTTTGTTCATGCATATGGGGTTATATTACATAGTTTACATCATCTAAGAAGTGTCTGATTCGGTTCAGTGTGAAAATTACCTGAACAAAATAAAACTTCGAAACTACATTGTTAGAAGTCTCAAACATTCAAAGGAATGCATACACGAAAAGAGGTAGCCTGAAAAATATCTATAAGACATTAAGACTATAGCAATAGGACACAGACCCCTACAATGGAAACATAAACAAGTAATGATATTGCAGGAGTATGAGTTATTATCTTACGATACACAACGTCATAATGGTACTTATGGTTTCTGCAACAGTCATTTTCAACAAATCTGCATTTTTTACAAAACAGTAAAAGCCAAGTGGTAACAATGACACTAGACTATAAACAAGATAAGAATGAACGACACATGTATATACCTCTGAGCATGGTGGAGATTTACCATCACAACAGCTGCCTCTACATTGACGATGTGCAGTCTCAATCTCTGGCATTTCCTTTCACACACTGATTTCTTGATGGCAATGAACCTATTCTAAATTAAGTTCCAAGAAAAAACTTTCCACCAACAATTTCTTTGATTATAAAACAAGATGACATCCGCAAACATACATAAATTAATAAAATAATAATTTAATATTTATAAAAAATTCTATTTAAATATATAGTTCCACTAAAATCATAAAATAATAATTTATTTATATATATATAAATAAAAGTACAAACAAAATAATATATTATTTATTTTATATAAAAGTTCATCTATATTTTTCTTTATGTTTCAATAAATTTTGATAATATTTAGTAAAATTATATCTAACACATTTAATTCTATGAAATATATATTGTATACACCAAATAGTATAACAAAACAATATAATTTTTTTTTTTGAAATTTTATTAATATATATATATATATATATACACGACAAAATCAAACATTTATCTTATATATTAAAATAGAAAAATCTAAAAAATTAAACTAATGACTGTATAAATTAATAAAATTTCATAATTCCAACATTATTAATTTATAGAGTTTTTACTGTATAAACAATCATCCTTTTAGTTATATTTTAGGGTAAAAGATCCGAGGCCACTTTATACTAAGGACACGACTGGTTCAAAGACAGAGGTTGCAGTTGCAACGGTTGGAGTTTGCGGTTCTGTATCAAATGTGATTTAGCGTTTTGTATGATTGACACAAAATTTGAAAATTATTGCATTTGCAAAATATTTGTAACTGGTTGATTATGAGATATAGCACCGGCTTAATAATAAATTACTAATATAAAAATATTATAATATTATAAAAATATAAAAATATATTATTGTAATAAAATATAATAATAACTAATATAATTTGATTAATAATAATATTATGTTTATTTTTTTAATTAGTTGAAAGTAATAATTTAATTTTTTTTGAGGATTTATATTAAAAATTTAAAAGAATACTCTGTTTTGTTTTATATATGTATCTTTTTGTATATGTATAATATTTTTCTGTGAATTTAAATTAATAAATAAAATTTGTATATATTTTTATTTATAATGTTTTTATTTTTAATTTTTAGTTTAAAACTTAAAATATTAAAAAATGATTTTATATTTATTTATCCATCCTTAACCGTAAACGTTAACTGAAACCAGTTTTTGATTTTAAAAATTTTATAACATTTTAAAACGATTGGTAACGATTTATTTGATTACAGTATTTTGAAATGTTATAAACAGTTACAAACCGCAAAAGCAAAAGCGGCGTACCGATACAGAACGAACAAAAACGGAAGTCATCTCGTTGACGGTACGCCTAAACGGTATAAAAGTTAGATCTTCTTAATCTGAAACCGGGTCGGTATAGGAATCGGGTGGCCATCCTCGGGTTCCCGCTCTGTTTCCACACCAACTCTTCTTGCTCCACAGTCCCCAATCCCTTGAACAGACCCCGCGACTCGTGGCCGCGAGTCTAATCTGATAAATGGAGACCGCCAGACTGATCGCAATTTCAGACCTAGTCAACGAAGGCCGTGCCATCACCGGTGCATCGTCCCTATTCTATTCATCGTCTCCTCACAGTAGAAACCCTCAATCACGTCCCGGTTCGAAATTTCTCTCACCGCTGAACTACCCGGCGGTTATCGACGGGACGCTAGCTCTTCCTTCCGAAACCCTAAAATGTCCGAATCGCTACTGCTTTCGATTCACAGACGGCGTCTCGACGATCTGCTGCGACATCATCGGTTTCGAAACCCGCGCGATTGGGAGCAAGATTCGTCTTCTTTCTTGGAACTTCATTCCTTTCAAGAATCATCGCCGCGGCGGTGGGGTTTTGGAGATTATCAAGTGGAGATTCGTGGACGACGATGCTGTTGAGTTGCTTTCTCGGTGGTGTTCGCTTCCATTGGTTCCTCATCGGAGCTCAGTAGTAGAAGAGAATGGCGGTGGTGGGGGTAAGTCACGGTATAGCGTCCGTGGTGTGTTGGAGTCTGTTAGCCCTGTTTCTCTTGTTCCTGATGCTTCCGTTAACCTTCCTGTGAAGGGTTTTTTAGTAAAGGTGATGGCTTGTGAGTGTAGACGGAAGGATGTGTTGGATTCGATTGATTGTTCTCACTGTTTTGACAAGCCATTCTTCGTTTACTTCTGCGGTTCTGTGGCTGCCACTTGGCACCCTGCCATGGTCAAGTTAGTTGGAAGAAACATTGCTCTATCGGGGATGAAGAAGAAGTTGGTATATATAAGCAAATGTGATTCTCTCTTGGTGTTTGTGACCACTGAGAACTCTCTTCTTCATTCGCCTTGGCTTTCTAAGAAAGATGAAGTTTTGAAAAGTGTTGTTCATGGGCGAGGTAACTGCGGTTCGTACCTTGGATTTGTCAACGGCTTGTACATGAAAGGGAAGCTTGTTGAGCTGGATGAAGATGTCTGGCTTTTATTGACGGATCAGATACGTAACAGATCACACAGTATCCGAACTGGTTCCCTTGTAAGAAAAGTTCCTTCTTGCTCTAAGTTTAGCGTGTGCTTCTTATTGTTTGACTGTTTCTCTGTGCTGTTTGAGATCTTTGATTGTTTGACTTGCTTAGTGCAGATTTTTGTCAGAAATGTTCATTTTGTGAATACCAAATTTTCTTGGGGAAAAGTGCTTATACTTGGGGCATGTTTTAAGACCAGCATCACAGTTGAGAAATTTTCACCGTTTGAAACGAGGTATGGTTTTGTTATAAATCAGTGAATCATGGTTGCTTTCTCATGTCTGGAGATTTATTCAGCTGGTCCTTCAGTTGTCTTGTAGATTCATGTTTGCAGACATCTCTGAGCCGATTCGTTCAGTCTTTGTCCTTTCCTGCAAGATTTTGGTATTTTTTCTCTCTGATGGTTGAAGCAATATATTATGCGATTTCATTCTAGTTTATGCCTCATCACTGATAGCTGCAAAACGATGTATCATAGGACACTACTCGTCAGTTCATGCTTCCAGAACTTTGACAGAATGCCATCAGACAAGGAAAGCTTGAGATCATGCCAGGTGAGTAACTGAATGCAGGCTTGGTTCTGTATTTTTAGTGTGGCCTTTCTCGCTGTTATCTATAGCCTTTCTCGTTATTATGAGGTTTATCAGGAGGATGAACTGACAAAGATGTATGCAGAGTCACGAATACCACCATCCATGTTTAAACCTAGGGTAAATTGGTATATTGAAAATTTAACAATATATATATATATATATATAGCTTTTTATGCTCTTCTTAGGGTAATAATCATGCCCATCAGTTTGATTGTATCCAAAACTTTGAATTTCTCAGTGCGGGCTTTTTACTGAATTCTGCATGCATGAATCTTGCGGATGCAATAGTGAAGCTCGTGATTTCAACCTAAAACTTGTAAGTCTTTTCATTTGTAGACCATGATTAGACTGGAACAGGTTTAGTTGCATGTTTATCTTATAATATAAGTTCCACCCTTTTTTGACAAACAGGTCATGCCTATCTCAAGTTTTGTCCACCATTACAAGGTCTTGCTGGATGAATTGCTTTCTCGGATTAGTAAAGGTGACACCCAGTTTATTGCTAGTAATTGCTCAAGTCATCCATCTTCAATTCGGAAAAGATACGGTCATACAAATGTAAAGATTCTAAAAAGTGAAGATATTGGTGTTATCTTGCTTGGAAGATTGAAGGTATACTACTCGTACTGTGCATATATTGTGCCATCGGTTCGTTTGAAACGTTGTTCTTAATTTATTGAGATATCGGTGTCCACTTGTCACCTTGATAGGGTGAATATCTTTACTCAGTATCTACATAACAAGGTTTCTGTTTTTCTCTGTTTGTACACTTGTTTAGCTGTGACGTTACTCCTTTATATAGATTTCAGCTTCTGGAATACTACAGTTGCAAGACAAAACTAGCCGAATTGATGTCCTGATGTCAGACCTTCTAAGTGATAGAAATTCCTGCAGGATATATGAGGTTAGTGTATGTACTCCAAACTGCATTTGAAAATTCTTAACTCGTTATATTCAATCTTATCTTTTTCCTCATTATAGGTTTCTGATTTTGACCTCACTATGGAAATACCTGAATCAATGCCCCACATCCCGTTTCTTCAAAGGCCACTTCACCATAAAATTTTGGTTGATCCCACTTCATTGGCCAGAGACAACACCTTGACAGTGCCATTTTCTCTATCGTTTGGTGCTGCAAGCTGTAGAAATGTTCTCGTCGATCAGTCTATTGACAGGAGGCATGATCTCAATGAGTTCAAAGGGGGAAGGTTTCACTTATTTAGGGTGACCCATAAATTTCCAATTCTCAAAAAAGTATGCTCTTATATCTCAAAGACAATCTCCATATTGTCACAGTTGTTTATTTGTTTTGTTTCGAGAAAGAGAAGCTGTTGTTTATGCTACTAACTTCAAATTGACGACCTTAACATTTATAATTATTGAACTTGCACCAGGATTTTCCAGGAATGCCTGACTGCACCAGTGTTTTCATCGAAGCTGTAATAATTCCATGGGAACTCATTTGCACTGTTACCGAAGAAGACGCAGCGGCTGATGAAAGCAAGACCTCCCGAGAAGAACATCCACGTAAGAGATGTAAAATTAATAATTCATTAGGGACGGAAAGAGTATTGTCTGTACCGCATGATATTTCCTGCGACATTACCATCCGATGTTCAAGTAGTCACTGTTCGACCATAGCAGCAACTCTGTCTAATTTAATGGAAAAGAAAAGTGGTAACATGAGCAGTCTGAAGCGTGTGCTGTTAGAATTCATACCTGAATGCAAAAATTATAATGTAAGTATTGCTTTGTTATTAACAATAATATTGATTCTCGTAAAACATGCATGCTGCACAAATAACTGATTATTTAAATTAAATGATGCTTTTGCATTGTTACGGCAGGGGTTGCAGATTGGCGGTTACTATTTGACGAAGCATGACATTGACGATCCTTTTTGTTTTGGACGGTCTAGCATATCTAACAATGATAAAATCAATATTAGACCCGAATCACGTTTATGGAGTCTGGAACTTTCTTTTGGTGAAGTTTTAACCCATGATGGATCTATGGATGTATATCCTCTGGTGTCTTCTCAACCATCTCCTGCGGTGGAACAACGAGATTTTTCTTGTCCACAACGTTTTTCAGATGTTTCGCTTCTTCTCCCTTATGATGCAAAAATTCTCTTCTCAGCATATCTTAAGGACTTGGACGAACTTAATAAGCCAGTCCTAGGTGGAAAAGATAGAGATAATACTCAGGAAGAGATTATAATGCATTCAGTGCCGTCTCAACCACCTATTTCCAACAGCTTGTTTCCTGAGGGAAACCTAGCGACTTTCAGAGGTGATGTAGTAGCAGTTGATGATGTTGACTCCAGTGTCATCAGCAGCTATTGCATTCATGTTCGAGTCGATTGTCAAATTGTGAGTGCATATCATACTGTTTTGTATGTGCTGTCTATATTCTTTGTGCTGTCTATATTCTTGTAACTCTCCTTAACGATGTGTTTCAGGTGAAGATTTTTGGTCCACTTAGAAGGCACTCATATCTCATTGGATTTGGCCCTGGGGTGAATGCAACATTCTACCGGATTCTTGGAACTAGGTACTATACCTAAATAACAGCCTTTGATAAATTTAGATTTTCAATAAGCTACCAACTCATATTTAGTCTCTTGCTTTATTGTTTCTGTAGAGAGGAAAATAGGTTTCTATTGTCATCAGCATCTTTTGTCAAAATTAACTCACGAAAGGCATTGGATGGTCCAGCTTTAGACGAACCGATTCATCAAACTGCTATGGGTCTGCCTAAAATTAGACCTCAGGAATCCTCAGGATACAAGGATAATCGGCAAATTAACTTTGTCTGCAAGGTAATCTTGTGGTGGTTGCTTTCTAGTTTCACTCATGTGTATTGTCTTAAAGTCTCCTTGCTTGTATTCTTCTTTATATATTATTTGATGCAACAGGTTGTTTCAGTTCATCTTCTTGTTCTCCAAGCGAGATCTGATGATCCTTCAGAAAACAAATGTGGGGAAAATATTGATATACCGCTTGCAGGATTTGTGGTAGGTAAGTCACACTTGCTATTGCCAGAAAGAGAACACCGAGCCTAATTAATTGTAACATCCGCGTTTTGTTTTCTTTTACATTCTCAAATCATCATCTTATAAATTATCCTAACTTATATGACTGATCATTGAAATAACTGCTATTTCTTAGAATTTCTCTTACTCAGTCTCCAACATGTACAACATACATACGTTCAGTATGAGCATAACATTTTTCTACGAGCTTCTTAATGAGCCCTATGTATGTGTGTAATACTGAAGGGCAGAAATATATAAAGTTGTGTACGAGAGACTATACATTTGTGCTTGCATCAACTTCTGTCATACTGAAAGGATACTTCAGATTCATTTTATGCTCCTGAGTAGCCGTTTCGAAACTTGAGAACGTGTGAATTGATAAATTGGTTAATAATATATATGCGTGTGTACTAGATACACCTTACTGCCCATTGTTTCTCCTTATTCACGAGTTTCACTCTTCCTTATTCAGATGATGGATCATCAACTTATCTTTGCTGGACGAGTGGGGAAAGAGCGTTTACATTTCTTAGGCTGCACGAAGAATTGCCTGAAAACGACATTGATGTGGACCAGTGGATCAGAAGCGACAGCAGCCGGTGCACAACAGCTTACCATCTTGAAAAAATAGTTTGGGTTCACAAGAGAATAGTGATTAAGGTCAATGGATCACAGAATGATGCACTCTTTCAATACGTCACCATTGATGTTGCTTCACAACAACTTCTCGCCGAGTCTGAGGAGGAGTTCCTCAAGTTGTTGATACTAAATGCCACTAGCGGCCCCATATGGGTACGTTCGACCTCCTTAATTTCATTGCGTTTTCATTGTCGAAGTTTCTCTCAGGTCGGAGATTGTTTATTTCCTCGTCTATCTTCATTATTATGGTTTAAGCAGGATGTTAAGGCGAGCTCAATGGACATGAATATGATTCAGCATGTGGAGAGAGAACAGTGTGTGGAGATGGATGCTTTAGGGCTTACTCGGCGGAACGTTTGGGGCGATGAAATATGTCAAGTGGATACGTTGGTCCGAGCTTGGAGCTTACTCCAAGGTTTGCTAATTACGTGATCATGATTTTTTGGGACAATGAATTATCCCGAAAGTAATTCTTTTTAGTTTAGTTTTTATGGTTTAATTCATTTTTGTCAATGTTCATTTATTTACTAGTAAATGTAAGGTGAAAACAATGAAGATGGTTGCGAGAAGATCTAGGCTTTCTCATAGGGTTTCTACTAGGTCACAGCATAGAATTTGGTGTAGGTCTAGAAACAAAAAGAATTTTAAAATTGAGGATAATAGTGAAAATCAATATTACTAAATTGAAAATTTCTTGGGTTCATCTCTAATCAATCAAAAATTAGCTTATTAAATATAATACTACGGATATAGCCCCGCGCAGTGCGGGGTCGTGATATCTAAAAAAATTTTCGATTTATGTTCATGAATTTGACATCTAGCAACATTTTTTTTCAAGAATATGTCAGACATTGATTATATATCCACTCAGATTCAACATCTGATACGCTGACTAATTGACATCCTCATTAGCTATCCAGTAAATCCGCAACCTGTGTAAATATAAGAAAATAATAATCAATCCTAATTTAGAAACCCCCCACACAATAGTAAAACCCTTTATTAAACATAGCGTAATAATATATACATACCCAGAAAAATAGTCAAGGCGAGATTTTTTAACAGAAATAAAAAATGAATCTCCATGAGCTCCTTTCAGATCTATGCGAACTCTCTCGGTCCGTTCAAAAAGTTGTGTTTTTTTTATTGGTTTTTCCTATAGTTATCAGCTGTGTAAACAATTTTGTTCGCCTCCTCCTTGAAACTACCAGTGTGTTCTAATTCAAACTAGTTTCATAGCCTCTGCGCAGGCGCAGGGCCGGGAATATTATCGACACGTCAGGTATTTTTGTGTACGTGATTTTGTTATTTGAATATGTTGTTGAATAGTTACGGGATTTTGTATTATTATTATTTCTGGAATTGTAAGTAATGAGAAAATGAATTCCGAGTTTAAATTTTGAAAGTTTTTTTTATATTAGCCCGTATTGGGTCATAAATTACTTGGTTTAATATTAATTACATTTTTTTAATATTAATTACATTTCTTGAGATTTTATTGGTTTAAAAATATAGAAAATATAAAATTACAAAAATCATGCATTAATAACTAAATAATAAATGTGAAAATTATAAAATATAGGTTAATTTGAAACGGAGGAAGTATAACTCTATGATGTTTGAATTTCTTTTAACTGGGAATGCAATTGAAAAATGGTTAAACTCAACAGACGTATAGCTAGACATTGCATGTTTAGTAGTGGTATTGCGTGTCATGTAAATGACAGGTTTTAAATGTGATCGAGGCTAGTAAATATAACGTGAAATCTTTTGAAACTTAAAATTAAGAAAATCTCATCCTCCCATGACTTACATTGGAGATAGGGTTGTCTTTTTAAAATAAGACATGAGAAAGTGGAAATATTAGAAAGTCTTAAAAGAGTAAATGCATGGTAATTTAAAAAACAGACATGAGAAAGTGGACTTCTACAACCCGACCCTTGCAAATGAAATCGGCTTCATGTGTCTTCACCAAAAGCAGTAGATTAATTATTCACAAATTCTTGTCTACAATCCAAACACAACTTAATCTCATCTGGAACCTGGACTTTTTCTTGTTCATTAGAGTTGGTAATGAACTTGTTGAGCCTCTCCTATGGAGACAACTTTTTTTTTTAATGCCATCTTTGGTGTCGATGCAGGAAAAAGGCTTATCCCACTGTGCCTTCTAAGCTGAAACCAGAGAGCATAATATGTAACGTTACTATAAGACTTAATATTAGTCAAACCTAAACACATAATGAGTTGATACCGGGCTGTGAACTCTGAGATGGCTTGAAGGGTTGGGTCGAAATAAAATTTTGTTGCTGGCGTTGAGTTTAGGTATAGGTTACCTACAGAAGCAATATTGTTTCGAACAGCATTAGGTGGACCAACATTAGATGCCCCATAAGTAAATAAATGACAAACCATGATAATTACGATGACAAAGGTGACAGTTTACAAACCTCCAAATATTTTGGGATTCATATATAGTGACCACCATGACAGACTGTGTCCTATCACCTGAGTTGATGAGACCCTTAAACATTGATGCAACATCATCCCACAAAGAGAGGTACACGACCACCCTCCTGTTATGCGTATGGAAATAAGTTACTACCATGCAAACAACATTTGTAAGAAAGCGTAACTAAAGAACGGTTTTGGTTACTTACGGTTCAATCAAAAACTAGGGCTGGGCAAAAAATCCGAACCCGAAAAACCAAACCGAATCCGATCCGAAAAAGTAGCACCGAATCCGAACCGAAATTGATTAAATATCCGAACGGGTTCAAAATTTCGGTATTTAAAGAACCGAAACCGAACCCGATCCGAACCGAAATATTTTGGGTACCCGAATGTATCCGAAATAAATTTATATACTTATATATATACATTATTTTTATATATAATGTATATTAAAAATATATAAGATACCTTTAAGTTTTCCAAAATACTCGGAAAATTTATGCAAATAGTCAAAAATAAATGTTTAAAATAGTTAAAGTATACTGAAAACACCAAAATAGTTAAATATCTATTGATTCTTTATCCAAATATTCAAAGAAAACTAATTTATATGTTAAATTAAGGTATTTTGACATATATGTTATGAAAATTTATATGTAATATATTATCTTTTTTATAGATTTTGAAAATTTAAAGTATATAATGAATTTTGAAAATTTAAAAACATTTTAAATGGGTTATCCGAATCCGAACCGAACCCGCAAAGATCCGAACAGAACCCGAACCAAAATTTAGAAATATCCGAATGGGGTTGAAATCTTTGACCTCGAAAACCCGAAACCCGAATGGGTACCCGAACGCCCAGCCCTATCAAAAACCAAACTCCTTGAACACCCCTGCCACAAGAGCAACGGAATCTCCTCCTCCTTGTCTGGGATGATGATATTTGCAAGAAGCACCGTACTTACACGTTTCCGTTCGCATAAAATGCTGATCAAAACCAAAAAAAAAACAAAACAATCTAAAGTTCACAGCTTTTATATGAAACCAAAGAAGACAAACTGAAACTGCATTGCTTTTAAGACAGAGATAGAGTATTACAAAACCTGACAAACCGGTTGTCCTATTCTCTCCGGTAAAGCTCCATCTCCTTCAACTCCTCCTCTCACACCTCCAACAACCTAAACACCAAACCAAGAGCTTTCAAAAACCCAATTCAACGATCTGATTCAAAAGTGGGAAACTTTATTTACCGCTCCGCGATCTCGCGGGTGATTAAACCGACATCTTGAACCGTACCCGCAAATGCCGCTCCACGATCAGGCTCATTTGATCGCTCCGGGTACGCTTCTCCTCCTCCTCCTCCTCCTCCAGCTCTGCCGCCGCTTAACCCTAACCGCCACATCGAAGCTACAAAAAAACACGCATTTTATAAAAATAATATAATCCCCCTAAGATGAATCAAAGACGCTGCATTTACGTTACCTTCGACTCCGGTTTGGACTCCATGAGAGGTCCATTCAATTGACGGATCCGATCGCGGCCCTTCTTCACCGGCGCGACTGTACCGCTTCATTTTTCCGACAAACCCCCTCACACACACAGACACACGAAAGGAATGATCTTTTTATGCTTCTGTCGGAATGTCTAAAAGCTCCGATTGGAGAATACTGTTGTCGGAAAATCTGAGAGGAAAAACTTAGATCATGCTTTTGTTTCCACACCACTCTCTCTCTCTCAGTCGCTTGATCTCTCTACCTTCAAGCTACAAACTTTTTTGATTGAGTACTTACGGAAGAACGGAAGAGGAAGAGGAAGAGGAAGAGGAAGAGAAGAGGGATCACTCGCGATCTGAAGAACAGATATGTTGTGGGCCAAAATCCATAGAATCAGAACACAAATCACATGCTTAAGCCCAGACAAAACACAGCCCATTAAAAGAAAAAGGACACGTGTCCCATAAAGAGGAGTGATACTCGCTTATTATATTATAGATTTGAAGTATGAGAAATTAGCGAATCCCTCCATGGCGTACAGGTCTCAGCGGACAACTTCAGAAAGTAGAACAAAGAACATAAAAAAAGTTATACTAATCAAGTTTTCAGTAGGACTATGAAATTATATCAATTTAAGGAGTTTCAATGATATGTGACACTGAATAGAGCGGTTTAGAGTGTAATGGTTTATCATTGGATGTGTGAGTTAAGCGACAAAGAGGGAGAACCCTATGCCATATTCAAAGACAGTGCAAAAGAATAGACGATTAGGAAGCTTTTTGGGTATATCTGATGCATCAGCCTCACCTTTTAAAGGTTATGTAGAAACTGAGTGCCATAGGCCGTAAGTTAATTTAAAATGACCCAACAATCATTAATTCATTACATAATCTTGTTCGAAAAATCACTGCCGAGGACCATAAAATCACCGGAAAAACGTAATTCGGACACCAACGATGACGATTTAAACTGACTCAGTCCAAAAACCGAAATTCTTGAAAACTTAATTTTCACTCATTTCATCCTATAATCGAGTAGTATATTTAAAAATTCATGAAGTTTTCATGAAAATGGCAAAAACGAAGAAACTGATGTATAACTCTTGAAAAATTATGAGCTGTCGGAGTCAATATTGCAGAAAGTCTAAAAGTCTAAAGAAGAAGACGACTTGTAAAAATCATAATTGCCTTTCATTAAATTTAATCATAAAAATGCAAAATACACATGTTCTCTATTCAAACCCGGGTTGTGAGCTTCTTTAATGATACATAAACCACTGCACTAAGTGATATTTAGTGATATTCATATGAATACATACTATTTTAAAACAAAAATATAAATATGGGTCCCACAAACATTTATTAAAATCTGATGTGGACACCTTAAGAAGAGAAGAAAATGTCTCATTATATATATGATTTTTCATACTGGTGGTGTACGGCTTGCGGTGTACGGCCCTCCTTCCTTGCTCCTCTCTGTCTCTTTCTTTCTCCGCCTCTCCGCCTCTCTGTCTCTCAGCTTTTCCGCCTCTCCGTCTCTCCGTCTCTCCCCCTTTCCGCCTCTCCGCCTCTCCATCTCTCCGCCTCTCCGCCTCCGCCTCTCTGCCTTCAGAAAAGTTTTGTTCTCAAAATATTGACTCTTCTTAACAACATAGAACAGAGAATACTTTGACATATTATCTATGTTCTCTTATTCAGAGATCACAATATCAGCATCATAGCCATCCTCATCAACTTCAACTGCTTATGGCTTTTATTTCTTTTTCGTCCTCTGCGTTTCAGCAAACACATGAGCTGACTCGTCCCTTCTGTTCAACGAGTTGCTCTCCTCTTCATCAGCACTTGAATCAGCAGGCGACTTGTTAAGATCAAAGTCTGCTTCATTCGGATTCTGAGCCTTGGCTTTAGATGTTACACACAACTGAGTAGAAACATTCTTTTCAACATAGCCAACAAAATTCTTAAGCTGTCGATCGTTTGCAATTATCACAGGTGGGGAAATTGATGTATTGATCAACTCAGTAGGTAGATAACTGAACTCCAAATTGGCTAAGCTATATTTTTCCATATCAAAATCCTCCACAACCATTCTTTTTAAATCCTCTAAAGTAGAATTTGATTGCAATAACTGTAGCCTATCCCCTTTGTCATCAGCAGAAAAAATCCATCCATTAGTTGCACCTAATTTCCAAACACAACATGTGGTATAAATATGCATCATAGAGAACAAGAGTTTGTGAAAAAAAATCAAAAGAAAAGCTATGGAGAAACCATAGATTGATGAAGAAGAAAGGTGATAATCGTTTTTTATTTATTTTTGACAAGTAAAATCGAAAATAACACGTTTTAGGAAGTTAGAATATTTTTAGGAGATTTTTAGAATATTTCCTTAACTGAAACTTTCATTAATTTTCGCAAAAATCAGGTAATTTTATTCGTAGAAGGCGTCTTCTAAAAGTTTAGAAGATTGAGAAAAATCCAGAACACGCTTTCTACTTTTAGTAGACGTAAGAGTACATTTTAGAAAATACATTCCGCGAAATTTAGAATATTTAATAAAAGTGGAAGATGCATCCGGATGAAAATTAAATAGTTTTACTATTAATAGAATGCGCATTCCACTTATTTAGAAATTTAGTAAATAGTAGAATACACGTTCTAAAAATAGTAGATGAACGTGTTTATTTTAGAAATTGTTTTCTACTATACCATTTTCCGTAGCAGGCACATTCTACCTTTAGTAGAACGTATTTTAAAATTTTTATTTATCAATTTTTGGAAAACAAATACCAGCTTGTGTATATAGGTGTTTTATTAATTGTTTATATTTTTAATATTTTTTTTGATTCACAAAAGTATTTATTTCATTAGTTTTCAGAAATACAAAGAGTAAAAATAAGAAAAACTGGACAAAAAATGATTTATACCAAAGAGACAACACCCTTGTTTTTTTGTTCTTTATTGGCAATTTTCCTTTTTTTCATAAGAGCTCAAACAACATTTCAAAACCAGCAGATTAAATATATTTAGCTATGTAATAAACAATAAAAATTAATACATGCTCTACAACTGAGATTGAGAACATTACCGTATTAAACTTTAATATTATGTGTTTTCCAATATAAAAAAACATTCGGTTCAAGTGAAACAATAATCTATAAAACACTAAATTTTTTTTTACCGTCTAATTTGACTTTTTTGATATACCGAAGTACAAACATAGTTACAGAATCGTATACAAAGCAATAAGATACAATTTATTATAGAAACAAAAATATACGACATATGCTGAAGACAAATTATTTGTAGAAGTGAAGATTGACGTTGTTTTCTTTTGCAGTAAGCCTTACACGCTAACAAAATATGTGATCTATTATTTTCCTTCTCCAGAATTCTTCTTTCTCTGATATGATAGGCATGCCACTTTAGCATTTTACTTTTCCATATCATACAGTAAAAACTGATTGTATCCAGAGCATGCTTTGAAACATTGACACGGTACCACCGTGCTCTTTGTATTAAAATAGACTCCATACTACACCTTTTGTAACTTCGGTAGACTGATGATTAGTCTTCTGTTTATCCCATCCACCCATACGCACAAATATTTTCTGATGGATGTCAATCGAAACCGTTGACAAGGCCATTTGTAACAAGTGCTGATTTCTCTCTGCAAACTTAGTTTCCTCATGCACAAAAGTTCTTCTCTGTACTCTAAAGTTGGATTTTGACGGTGAGTGACGCACGATGGAAACGATGTCATAGTCTCGAGGCCAAGGTGCCTTAAGAAATTAATGCGTCTCTCCAAGAATGACTAGAAGAGGAAAATAAACATCGTGCAACAAGTGCTCGGGTAAAGTGCCGACGAAACCACAGAGATTGGTCGGAATTACACCGACAGATCCAACTTGATTTGCCGGAAGAAGATTCTCTGTAATGGAGAAAATCAAATCTTCCATTCGACGAGATCGCTTCAAAACTCTGTCCCATGATTCCAGAAATGAACAAAGGAAAATCAAACCCATGTCAATTACCGACATAAGAGGCGGTGATTGGGGTAAACAAAGAGAGTAACGTCTTTGAATGGGTGAATAAAAGCATCGATTGAAGATGAATCCAATTGTGGATAGTAGAATCAAACAATTCATTGGTTTGTTGTGGAAGGAAAATATAAAAAAAAACAGAAAAGAAACCGGCGGTCGGAACCGCCGGTGATGCGCGCAAAGATGAAAAGGTGTGTTGAATACGGTCGCCTTTTTTGTCGCTCAGAGAGAGAGTTTATTTTTTTGTCGATATAAAACACTAAATTTAAGATATTTACCAAAACACAAAACACATATTTTTGGATAGCAACACATAAATAAAAATAAAAACAGGATTTACACAATGGACTATATTTATTCTATTAAAACAGAAACATGACATATTGATAAATATTATGTCTAACTATTTCTTTCATTTATTTAAAAGACTACTCTATCAAATTAAATTAATATTAAATAGAAATATAATTACGAAAACTCAAATATAAAATTAAAATTTTCAAAAAAGTTAAAACAAAAATATATCTGTTCTTCAAAATGCCTAGTCAGAATCTAGTATATGAAATAAAGGAACCGCTAAAAATACAGACACGACCAGTTCTTTTTGGTACTAAAAACTACCCCAAACACTTCTGAAAATTGCCTCAAATTGAAGTTTTTTTATGTTTACCACATTGTTGATACCATTGTTCATGTTTACCACCACTAAAGAAACATTTTCAAAAATATATTGTTCATTAAAAGGCAAAAGACTTCTATATCCTTACTCTATATACATAATACATAATTATTTAAACAAATAAAAAACAATTGTTTTTTTTTTTTAAAATATGTTTCAGATTATACATTTTCAAATTCGACTTTTATAAACTTTTTTGATTTTTTCAAACTTTTTTTACCAAATTTGTTTTTCAAATTTTCTTTTTGAAATTCAAAAATTAATTTTGAAACAATTTTTAATTTTTTTTAAACAATTTTGATCAATTATTTATATATTTATTAGAAGAACAATACTTAGATTCACCTCTGAGGTGAACCTTTAAATTCACCTCTAGGATTTACGGTTTGGGTTTAGAGTCTAGGATTTGAGTTTAGATTTAGGATTTAGGGTATATAGTTTGGATCTAGGGTATAGGTTTGGGTTTAAGATTTAGGGTTTGAGTTTATAATTTAGGATTTGTGTTTAGGATTTGCGTTTAGATTTATGGTTTAAAGTTTATGATTTAAAGTTTAGGGTTAAAACTTTTGTTATTATTTTTTAAGCTATTTTGACTTTTTTAAAGTTTAGTTTTTATTATTTTTATTTATGTGTCATTAATCTATATATGGTAATTTGATTAGAATAAGGAAAAAGGTGAATTTAAAGGTTCACCCGAGAGGTGAACCTAAGTATTGTTCTTATTAGAATCCTAAACTCCACATTTCAAAATCTCTACCCCACCCGTTAACTATTATCCCTAAGTCAAAATTAACTTTAAGGTTACACATGTTTTTTTCTCTTTAAAAATATGAGTAAAAGTGGTTAAGATAAACATGAAAATATTATTATGAATGTGACATTTTTAGCTATTTCTCAATTATTTGCCACATGTTGAGTTATTCATTTTTGTCAAAGAGATTTATGAAATGAGTGAGCAATCCTACCTAGCGAATCATCAATTCCATTTTGTATCCTTTAAATGTAACAGATGTTGAAGTCAGAGATACACATGTGAAGAATTTGAATGATTTCTAACTCGGTTGAGAAGTTTGGCCGAGCATTTGGATCCTTTATCATTGCAATTAGATCATTGCAATCTGTTCTAAAACTGTGACAGTTCAAATATTGTAGCATGCTTTCTGTTTCCATCATAGCGTTTCAAATTCCGAATGTAATGCTGACTCACACTTCTTTAAGTTTCGTGTCCCATGAGTTTGGATCTTTCCCATGCTAAAATCATGACCGAGTGAAATGTAAGAGAAAGAAGAGGAAACACACAAGGTGATAAACCCCAGGACATGGATCAGGACGTGGAGCAAACCCAGCATGGTGACCAGGACGATCAGATCAGTCCAACTGAGGTTCAGCCATTCAGCCGTACCCGATCATCGGACAAAGCCGTGTACCAGATCGACCCGCGTGCACCCGGACGTGACCTAAGGATGGATCCACGACCGGATGACCAAATCAGCCGAACCATTCGTCATTCCCCAACCCATTCGTCATTCTAGAGCCAACAGTCAAGCGAGAACCCATGATCATCGAGAAGAATCAGACTCCGGACTTAGCCTTTCTTTCCTGGCCTGTTTGGGACGTACCGCACGCCCGGATCATGCTGATCACGACCTTTCCGACCACTTTGATGATTTCATGACGATCGATGCTTCCAACTTCTCCAAAAGAATGTTACTAAAGCTCTCTGAAGATTTGGGTCGAGCTATCTCTTCATCCGTTCATGGATCATCGACGATCAACGACGCGGGCAGCCTTATGTCCGTCCTGCTCTTTACCGCGAACGACTTGATCATCACAGCATGAACCTGGACATCTTAATGAACCTGGACATCTCAATGAATCTCGCCAAGTCTTCCTCATTTTCCTCATCTCAATGAATCTCGCCAAATTTCAAAATTCTATGTCTTGTTTTCTTACATTTCTATTTTCTATGTTGTCTTTCCCCACATCTTTCTTTATGTTTCTTTGACTCACAAACCTTATAAATATGTGGGATCTCATGAATAAAAATACACATCGATTTTCCATTGATCTCTTTTAAGTTTTCTCTCATTGTTCTTTGCTTAGAACATTCATATTTCACTTGGTGAGGTTATCTCCAAGCGAGCCACTTCGTTGTGTTGGACCAGTGCGTCACATCCGGCAACCTTCGAATCTCTGGTAGTATTTTTGGGCTATTCCGCAACCCTTAGTGTCACCCCTCGATCCATCAGTTCTCTTCGGAGTTCATATCATCCATACCAAAAGAGTAATCCCGATTTTGGTTCTATCAAGTGGTATCAGAGACACTCTTACGGTAACTCTTTTTCAATCCATTTCTTCTCATCTTCCATATTCTTCATCTAAATTTCTTATCTATCTATCTTGAACCCGGGGCCCTCATTACCCCCATATATATAAAAAAATAAAATAAAAGAGATCATATAAAAAAAAGTATAAAAAAGAGAAATTCAAAGTTTGATTTGTGGTGTGGTGGTGGAAGAGAAAGCCTGCTGGCCGAAGAGAAATCCGGCCTTTGAGGTGGTTAAGGCGGGTTCCCCTCTAAATCTCTTATCTTTCTCTCTTGATATTTTGTGGTTCACTTGGATTTTCTCATTGGGTGATCTAGTTTGCTCTCTTAGAACTTTGGGAGGAACTCTCTTGTGTGATTACCAAAAATTTGAGGGAAACACGTGTGTGGGTGAGGATAAACACCTGAGAGTGTGAGGTTTTTACTCTAACTTTACCTTGTTTAAGTTTTCAGGAAACCATGGATAGTGAAGAAGAAAGAAACCGTCCCGGAAACTCACATGCTGGATTATCTAACTTGCAAATGCGTGCTCTCAATGATTATATGTCTAACTTGTTGAATACAGGTTTGGAAGCGATCCATCAGAGGGTAGATGAACTTCAGGGCCGTCCAAATCAGTCACGAACCAGAACCAGACGTGACCATCCAAGGAGGCACAGCCGGTTCGACCTTGAAATCCGAGAAGAGTCTTTTGATGATGATCGATCCATCAACCGTCCAAGAAGAGTTCCTAGACATCAAAACCGAGGTGATATCAATCCTTTTGGTAGAAATGAAAGAACTAATGATGGCTTGGGTGGTTTGAAATTGAAAATTTCAAGTTTTGATGGTAAAAATGATCCGGATGCTTTTCTTGAATGGGAAAGAAAAATTTAGTTTGTGTTTGATTGTCAAAATTTTCCTGATATTAAAAAGGTTAGACTTGCTGCTGCTGAGTTTACTGGCTATGCTATTAACTGGTATGATCGAGTTGTGACTAGCAGGAGGAGAGCAGGTGAGGCGCCAATTGATACATGGGATGAGCTTTCCATGCTGATGCGGAGACGCTTTGTTCCCGACCATTACCACCGAGATCTACATCATAAACTCAGGCGTTTGCTTCAAGGTTCTAAGTCAGTTGAGAACTATTACCAGGAGATGGAGACCTTGATGATCAAAGCTGATGTAGACGAGCCCTTAGACGCCACCATGGCCAGATTTCTTACCGGGCTCAACCGTGACATACAAGACTGCATGGAGCTGGAAGACTATGACAGCATGGACAGATGCTACACAAGGCCGTGCTGATTGAGAAACAAGTCAAGAGAAAGGGTCTCTCTAAACCGACTTTTGCTTCTAATCCGACCTTTGCTTCCAAGCCAAACTATCAAGACAAGGGTAAGTCTTCTTCCACAACAAATACAGCTTTTAAGACTAATGTCCCTGCTCGTGTTGATAGAGAAAAGAGAGAAGAGGCTACCAAGCGGACTAGAGACATCCAATGCTTTAGGTGTCAAGGTCTTGGCCACTATGCCAACCGATGTCCAAACCAAAAGGTGATGGTGCTCTTGGAGAATGGAGAAGTCGAATCTGAAGAAGAAAAGTGTGAGAACCGAAATTCGCACCGTCAAATTATCGTATAAATAAGGAAAGTAGGAAAACCCTAATTTCCCAAAGGTCCCAGATTTCTGCGGAGCCAACGACAAGTGACCAAATAGACGCAGAAAATATGAAAAGATAACAAAACGAGTTTTACGCAAAGTAGATATATGTTTCGAATTCGCGTAAGAGCGTTGCGACGATTACAAAAGATTGTAAAAGCTTTGACTGCGAGAACTGTCGGCGATTTTCCTAGTTCTTGCCGTCTCAAAACTTTAAGCCTAATTGACTCGCAGCTCGATAATAAAAAACGAAAATCGTACGAAAAAGGTTTTGTTAGGATTTGGGACTGAACCTTATGAAAGGCTGCCTACGTACCCCTTTCGAGGATCAAGTCGGACGTAGTTCAGTTAGAAAGGATTGAACAAGAGATCAAACTGCCTGGCGGAGTTCGTCTAGTATGAGCGTTGGTCATAGAAACGGGCATGTCGAGAATAATGCCTAGGGTTTCTATGTGCGGAACTCTAAGTAAAAGAATCGTTAGATCCTTCCGAGAGGAACGGAAGTCTGCGGAGAAGATGAAAATAGAACAAGAGGCGGACAAACATTCTAGGTCCTGCCTCGCTAGTCTAACCACCTAAGTTCAAAGTTCTCTAAGTCTAGGATCTCGGATCTTGATAGAACCAAAATCGAGCACCGTCCTTTTTGGTTCATGGACATAGCCCATGATGGTGATCATGCCGTCCAGCTTGATCTAACCGAGATTTTTCCATCAGATCGTGACACTACTTTGGAGCTGGATGAGCTGAGTGAGATAAGTGACACTACTTTGGAGCTGGATGAGCTAAGTGACACTGAAGAAGGAGCTGGTTTTGATGCACCATTGGATAGCACACCGGGCAAAACAGACATGCATGGTTTGGTCATGGGAAGCAGTAATGATATATGTTCATTGTTTGATTCATATCTTCTACTCATGAAATTACTTGGAGAATGTGCTCAACTCAATTATGGAACTCCTCGAAGAAGAATCAGATCAAACGGAGTTCAGATGTGGAAGTTATGCAATTTACAAATCAGGTGATCTTCAGTTCTCGCGAATTCGGGCTGTGGGGATCGTCCGGCGTCCATCCTGATCATTCCCACCATGGACCAGCACGACCAGAATGAACCTGGACAGAAGCAAGGATCACTTTGACTGGTCTTCATCAAAATCACCAACCTTGACCAAGACTATATTATTTTCCGCACATTTGACTCCCTTTAATAATTCTAGTCAAATGTTGTATTTGCTATGCATCTTTTTCCGCATTTTCTTTATGTCTCTCTTTGACTACAAGTAGTATAAATATGTAGTCCCTTTCATGAATAAAATCAGTTCATTTTGGTTGTTTATTTTCTTTCTTCTTCTCTGAGTGAGAGAGAGTTCTTAGCTAGTTCATCGGTGTGAACCGGCTTGTTGATTTGGTGGTC
Organism: Raphanus sativus; assembly: GCF_000801105.2. Lineage (NCBI taxonomy): Eukaryota > Viridiplantae > Streptophyta > Magnoliopsida > Brassicales > Brassicaceae > Raphanus > Raphanus sativus. The sequence continues at coordinate 18,295,276 of NC_079519.1, forward strand.
AGCCAATCATCTTTGTGTGTTGTTTGTTGGTTAGCCAACACATTCATCCATTTTTTGGTGGTTAGCCTTAGATCGTTGGTATATCAAGAGTCATTCCGCACCTCTTGACGATCCTATCAATCCATCCAGTTCCAGAAGTGCCTTGCCTTCTCGGTTCATATCCAACATCCGGCCAAAGCCATCCTCCCGATTTTGGGCGTATCAGATCTGCTCTCTATCCCTCTCTTTTTTCTCTGCTTCTATGCCTCTCGCCTTGAGCTCCTTATATACTCCCATTCTAGGTCGGTTTACGCTTCCCTCTTCTGCCCTTAAGCCGTCATTGTCCGAAAAATGGAAATATTTCATTTTTTCCGATCTTCATGATTATCTGCGGAAATTTTCCATTTATCCGCGGAAACTGATGTTTATCCTCCAAGCATAAACCGTCACAAGATTTATGGGATTTTAAGAAATCGTAAGTGGGCCTCGAATCAAGTTTAGGACCCTTTGGGCCGTCTTTTGATTTGAGACGTTTGTTCCGATTTCTCCGGTAAAGTTAAGTTTCCGCGGTTTCATCGTAAACCGAACGGACGATCCCATTTGATCAAGAAATCAAGAAATGTTTAGCCGTGACTTGCGGAGGATTGTTATAAGGATAGTCGAGAGTGCATAGTCGTATCGTCGTTTCGGAAGACTTTGGATGTTTCGGAAAATTGTTGATGTTCGTATGCTCTGTCGCTATAGCGACCGAGCTTTGTATGAGGCTCAGTCGCTATAGTGACCGAGCTTTGTATGAAGCTCAGTCGCTATAGTGACCGAGCTTGTGTCTGGGCTCGGTCGCTATATCGACCGAGCTTGTGTCTAGGCTCGGTCGCTATAGCGACCGAGCTTGTGTCTGAGCTCACTCCCTATAGCGAGTGAGCTTGTATTGAGTGAGCTCACTCCCCCTATAGCGAGTGATAGTGCTCAAATTACCCAGTAGAGCTTACTCTCTCAAATAAGATGTACAGCTGTAGTACTTAGGGATCGAATCACGAGGAGTTAGGGAACCAATTAAATAAAATCTACTAATCAATCCTAGGCAAGGTTGGTTTATATGATATAAATGAAATTAACAATTCCTAAAATGAGCAAGGTAGTTGCTCTAACTAACAATATGATGGGTTGTTTAAATGTGATAAAGAGTGCTAGACATAGGGTTTCTATTCAGGAATGAAGATTATAATCTCTATAAATGCTTTAACAAGTTGCTTGCATGATACTATAGATCTCAGCCGCTTAACATATGTGATGAATCACAGGTTAAAATATCTAGATCTCTGGCCACACCTTTCGCATGATGACACAGAAAAAGAGTCGGTCGATATCCTTTTGAGATATCGAGCGATACACCTTTCGCGGCGCCGATCGATTCACATGTTGGGATATCGATCGACGACTTCTAGATCTGCCTAGGCGCGAGCCGAATATGACCACAAGGTCTCAAGGAGGAACTGTCGTTCTTCTCAACGGGAGACATGCATCGCTCAAATGGATAATTCAAGATTGCTACTTTCGAATGTTGCCGTCAAAAACACTTTGCAGGATTATTTAAGCATTTCCATTAGGTTAAAAACTCGTCAGGGGCAATCTCGTAATTTGGTGAAGTCTTGGTGAAGTAGTCGGCTAAACCATTTCGTCCTCGATATCGATCGACAACACTAAATGTGTATCGATCGATTATAATCTTCTAGTACGCGGATCTTCTCAGCTACATCAATCGACAACTCAAGATGAGTATCGATCGATTATAATCGCAATGTTGACTTCCGACTTATTCTTGAATGGTCAACTCGGGTGTATCATCTCTTGCACTCCAAAATTCTCCAAAAACATCACTTTCTCACAAAATGCTCCTGAACCTGAAAACATACCTAACATGCTAGAAAACAGATTAAATATATAATAAAATACTAGTATACCATGGTTAAAAACGGGTAAAATCCATGTTATATCAACTCCCCAGACTTACTCATTTGCTTGTCCTCAAGCAAAAACAATAGTCTTTGGAAAAGGTTTGGAAATACCAGGAACTCAAGGATTCAATATATTGAAGTCATCACTCTATGGGTTTGCAATTCATGTCTAAACATCCTAATCACAGAAGTTCATCATGCCTTATCCTAGCTTAGCAACCAAACTCATCTAGTCAACAACTTAGCAATTCTCATCTGATATTCCCCTCTACTAACCTCATTACTTAACATAAAATAAAAGTGCAGGCTTTACCTTGGGAGTATCGATCAAAGGACACATGGATTCAACTCAAACAAGTATCTGAACACACATGTATTCTTCTCTGATCCCTTTCTCCCCTCTTCTCTCTTCACTGAATCTCTTATTAGTTTCAGTTTCAACAGGTTTCGATGCCACATAGGTCATCTAGTCCATCTTATTGACATTTGCATAGTAACTTATACATTTTTTTTTTGGCAAAGTGTAGCGAATAATGGGATCGCAGGAATCACTCCTACCCCTCGTTTCCACAATGTGTGATCATTCTTGAGATTTAGAATATTGGGGTCGCAGGAGACACTCCTACCCCTCTGCCTCTCAAGAAATCATTTCAATCTTTTATAACATAAACTTAGATCTCGAGATGCCGAAGAGAGAGAAGGAAGGGAACCAGAAACACACAGACTTTTTACCTTCCAGACTTGTAGGAGGATTCCGATCCAGTGATTTCCAAGCCCCAAGATAAGCAAATAAGTCAATATTAGTGTTGGAGGTCAGCTTTGGTTCCTTCAAACAATCTTAGCTAGTGAATATAGATGGCAAGTTGATCCACTTTAGCATCTTTAGTACTATCTGCAATCAGTAATCTTTTTCAAGAAATATTTTCGAATGTTAATTTCGTCGTAACTGTTTTTGACCCCAACAGTTAGCCCCCAGCCCGTTAGAACCGTAGATCTTAGATGTGAGATTCTAGCGTGCGATAAGACAAGTTAGTCAAGTTGGGCGGAATTAACTGTTGAAAATGTCCGTTGAAAGTTGTACATTCATTCTAAAAAGAGTGGAATCTTATAGATTGGGGCTGCGCTTGATGAAAGCTGTCTACGTACCCTTTGTCAAAAGGGATCAAGCCATTCGTAGTTCGTCTTGGAGTTAAGATTCTTATGACCTGTTTTCCAGTGAGACTTTATCGTCTAGTTATTTCGAGCATGTTGCTGTCGATGGTATTTCGTATTGGACCTTTGTCGGCCGCAAGAGTAGCCTCGGAGGCTGTTTGTTTCGGCCAAGTTTGGCCTGTAAAAAATATTTTGATCAAATCTATAAAATCGTGGTTTTTATAAATAGAGAGAACTTCTGTTTATCGAAGTTAGAGGGACATTGTGTTAATTGTCGTCTCATTCCTGCCTCTCCGATGATCACCGTATCCATCGATTGTACAAAGCGAGATTTTTCGCAGTTTACTGATTTATGCGAAGGTTCGTGAAACGGATAGACTTAAGTGAAGAGACAAGTTTTGGGATCTCGTATTGGGTGTTGATACTATGTCTGTGAGATGTTAAGTACCAGCAAGGCTGGGTTTAGGGCAAGACCTAGGTTTACTTTCGGACTGAGGCTTTGCGATGACAAATCGGCATTTGTTTTGCCTGTTTGCGATTTTAACCTGACTCGTACCATTTTAAAATCCGCGAAGTGTTATCGGCTTATTATGATTTGTCTGGGTACGAGTCGGAGCTACTTCCTTTACGAAGCACTCAAACGAAATTTTGGTTTTCTTGTATAGCGCGCTATGGTATCCTGGTCGGATGTAAGAGAGACTACCCTTAGGTGGCTTGTCTGTTTAGGACGTTAGAGTTTGCTTGTTGTGATCAGCAACAACGATATGATGTCGTTTAGAAGGCATATGAAATTTTGGTCGAAAAATGTTTATTCGAGCATGAAGCGACGTCTCGCAATGCTGCGACTTTATTTTTCTTATGCCATAAGAAGGTTTATGGGTTTTCGCTTATGATTTGATTTATACTTTCGTCAAGTGCAAAGGGTAGAATCCGAGTAGTCACTTCGGATCTTGATTTTGTCGCTTGGTCCGTATGCTACTTTTTAGTGAGTGTTTTTAGGTGTAAGCGATGAGAGACATGTGTCCGGATGTGATAATCGTTTTGTGGATACTTGATCCGTTGTCGTAGCCGTTTAGTAGTTGGCGAATTGTTTTGAGGATTTTGGACCGAAGGATCGTGTAAATTTACCAGGGATAAGCGTCTAACTTCACTGTGTTTTGTGAAGTGTTGGCCTTCCGGAACTTTTTTTTTGAATTTTTAAGAATGACTATTATAGCTCTAGGAGCTTTGTTATGAGTGTTTCTTTTTATGCCGCGTTTTATGTGGCATATAGAACTTAATCTATTGATGATAAGCTTACATCTTCTGTTAACCATATGGTTGTTACGTTTGAGTTTCGTTACGAAGAATTCATCGTATGATTTCCGATTCTGGGTTATACGACAAACTGCTTGCATAATAGTCACTTGGCGTTTCACGACAACTCGTGGATTGTCGATTAGCCGTTAGCCGTTTAAGCGGTTGGAGCGGTGATCGCTCAGTAGTTTCGGATTGGCATGGAGGCTAGGTGCAGCCATATAGCCAGGGAAGTTGTTGGTAAAGGATCGTCGTAGAATATGTGTGGGTTCGGTTGTAGGGTCATTTCCTGCTTGGACGTAGCCGAGAGTAGTAAAAGCAGGAATCGACAACCTTGTGGAGCAAAAAGTATCTACGACTGATATCCATTGTATCCGTTATTTTATTTTACGAAAGAAAACGGGTTAACCGTTCTTTCGAAGGTTTTTCTTTCTTTAGGAAGCATGACGAGTGTGCCTTAGAATGCGTGGCGATCGTTTCTCGGTTTTCGAGAGACTAGATCGGTTTGCAAGTTCTGCCTGGAAAGTCAAGGAACAATAAAACAAGACTGTAAAATTTGCCTAAGACTTAGCTTGCTAGACTATCCACCTAGGTTCTAAGTTGCCTAAATTCTAAGGCAGTTTTCAAGACGTTTCGTTCCTTTCCTACCAAAAAATTAAAACCTTAGTCCCATTGATGATTCGAGATTGCCCCTTCTTCCTTCTTCTTCTCCTCTTTTCTTCTGACTTTATCGAAAGTTTATTATGCGTTTAGGAATGGCCACTTTCGATTCAACGTCAAAGGACTTCGAAAAGTAAGTTACCGAATTTCATATGGATTGGTTTTCGAGAATATCAGAATGAGGAAGGGATATCAATGTCCAAGTTCGTCCTCGTTTCTTCGTATCTCTGGTTTTACCAAATTGACCAGGTGCGCTTTGTATATTGTTGAAAAGTCTATCAACGTTATGAATAGATGCTTTCGACTCAACGTAGCAGAATCTGGTAAAATCACATTGTGTTTTATGCATCGAAGGAATTTTACGAAATTGTTGAACCAAAAGGGAGGAGAAGCAGACAAAGAGGGGCGTTTTGGAAAGACGGGTCAATGGACAAGGCGTCACTCGAGTGAGGCTCTCAGTTCGTCAGGCTGCGAGCGAACTGGTTATGTTCCAGATACAATATTGTTTGGTTTTATGAATGATGTTTCGTAAAATATGGCCGAGCTTGATCTTACGAAAGCTGTTTCCTAAAGCGCTGTCGAGCTTTTATTTTTCGAGAGTTATTTCACAACTGCTGCCGAGTTAATTTTACGGAAGTCGTTTCGTAAAATTGTTGTCGAGTTTAATTGTACAAAATCTTTCTCGTGAAATATTTGTCGAGTTTTGTCTTACGAAAGGTGTTTCGTAAAAGTTATCGAATTTTAATATCGGAATCCCTAGCTGCGGTGAGGTGTAATTTTGGTGACTAATCTTAATCATAAACTTTCTCGTTTCCGTGGGATTGATCCGAAGGAGTTTTGAGTAGTTTTCCGAAAGTAAGATTAGTAGACAAAAGTCGAGAGTCCGCAATGAGCGAAATCTTAGGTGTCAGAAAACGTCTTAGCAATGAGGGATACGATCTCTCGTTTTGGCTTTGTTTGTGGGAACCGAAATTCGCACTGTCGATTTTAGTTAAGTTAAAACGTAGGAAAACTAAGTTGACCTAGTTTTCCCCGAGGATCCCGGCTATCTGCTGGGCCACGCACGACAGAGTTAAGACAAGTCTAATTTGAGAATAAATACGCAAAATAAGTAGAGCAAAAAGAAAAAATCTTATTTCCGAATCTGCGGAGAGCGTTTGGACAACAGGTCGAGATCTCGGCCGCAAGAGCTGTCGATCGTCGCTAGTCCCGAATTCTAGATCTAACCTAGTTGAGTCGCAGCTCGCTAAAAAAGGAAATAAGCGCCTAAGTTCTAAATTGCTCTGGGTGGTTTCTTTCTTCTGATTTCGGATCCCCCTTCCTCTGCTCCTAGCATTGCTTATATACTCCCATATGACGGTCTATCCTTGGTGGGCTGAGTCTGCCGTGGGCTGGACTTTTTCCATTTTCGTCGGCTTTCGTGTTTATCGGGAAAGTTGACATTTATCTTTTCGGAAAGTTGACATTTATCTTTTCGGAAGTTTATCATTTATCTTGTCATGCGAAGATAATTGTAAACCGTCGCATCTATCCTTTAGAAAATCGTAAACTGGTCGTCCGATCGGAGTTGGTCCCTTTCGGGCCGCATTCCGGGCTTCCGCTGTTTTTCTACGATTTCTCTGAAAGGATGCTCCTACTTGGATGTCGAGTCTTTCGGAAGATCTTCGATCCATTGCTGAGGTGAATGGTGTTGTACGATAACCATCACCGTTTTATACGAAGTCTTCCTATCCGTTGACGTCTTAGGGGTTTTCAGAAATCCCGGAACAGAAAAGGAGTTTTATTTATAAGGACTCGGAAAGTCGTGAAACACGGATTTCTGGCGACCCGGAGGCTTGGAACTTATGCACGAAGACTAGCCGTCCGACGACCCGAGCGAGCACGGGGCTAGCCGCCCGGCGACCACGGCCAGCACGGGCGCTAGCCGCCGGCGGCCACGGCCAGCACGGGGCTAGCCGCCCGGCGGCCACGGCCAGCACGGGCGCTAGCCGCCGGCGGCCACGGCCAGCACGGGGCTAGCCGCCCGGCGGCCACGGCCAGCACGGGCGCTAGCCGCCGGCGGCCACGGCCAGCACGGGGCTAGCCGCCCGGCGGCCACGGCCAGCACGGGCGCTAGCCGCCGGCGGCCACGGCCAGCACGGGCTAGCCACCCGGCGGCCACGGCCAGCACGGGCGCTAGCCGCCGGCGGCCACGGCCAGCACGGGGCTAGCCGCCGGCGGCCACGGCCAGCACGGGCGCTAGCCGCCGGCGGCCACGGCCAGCACGGGGCTAGCCGCCCGGCGGCCACGGCCACGTCCGGTGTTGGCTGCTCGGTTCCTTCGGCGCGTTCGTGTTCTTTGCGTTTTTAGTTTTCCGTAGGTTTTTTCCTTGTGTAGAAAATGTTTCTAGCAGTTGATTTCGAGACGATGAATCTCGAACTTAATTTTTTCTTAAGGTTTCTCGATTAACAATTAGTCTCTCGAGGTTGCTTTTACATCTTTCATATTTTTCCGAGATTTTCGGACATCGATTTCGTCTTGACCGATTTTGACCCCAACAGTTAGCCCCCAGCTAGCTAGGAATCGTAGGGTTTGGAGATCCTAGCTTGCGGTATGGTTCATGAGGAAAGAATGGAGACGAAATCGTATCGAAGGTCGGGGTGAATAGTAAAATTTTTTTGCCTATAAGTACTTGTGAATTTTTACCATTCTTACTTCACCCAAGAATCTCAAGCTAATCTCTCTTTTGCAAATTCTCTCTCTACTTTTTAAGAAAAGAATGACTTCAAGATCGAAATTCTCGAGGAGGCAGTCTCACTCGTCTTCGGATAGTTTTCACGCTGAGGAAGAAAATCCGAAGCCCGAGGTTTCAGAGATCAACAGGAACGCGTACTGCGACGCTGTCTTTGGCACTGATGCTCCCCTTCCCGTGATCCCGATTCCCGGCGACCTCTGAGGGCGCGTGGAGAAGTTGACTCACCGAGCGAAGTATCCCCCGAATATCTCGAAACTCTTCGAGAGTTTTATGGGGTTCCGGAGGGATTTGTGTTTCGCATTCCCTGCGGGAATGAGAGTTCGGAGCATCCTCCGGAAGGTTACTTTACTTGTTACGAGGCGTTCTTGACGCAATGTCGACTGTGGTTCCCAATCCCTGGGGTCATTGTTCAGGCCCTCGACCGTTTCGGAATCGCAATCAGCCAGCTGAATGTGTCAGCTTTGGAGAGCTGGCTCGGCGTTGTGATTTTGAGTTACGAGTTAGGGATAGACCTTAGCCCTGCCGATTTCGAAGGGTTATGGAACTCCAAGGCGACGAGCATCAATGGAGTTTACTCCATGAAGGCGAGGACCAACTTTTCGGTAATCAATGGAGTCACCTCGCACGCCAAGGATTATGTCGATCGTTTCTTTTTTGTGAGGATAGACGGAGAGTCTGTCGAGGAAGGCTTTCTCCATCTATTCCCGACAGACTGGTTGTACCAGCGAGGTAAGATTGTCGCATCCCCTCTCTTATAATCCGAAAGGCGAATACCGAACGTGTTTGTTTTTTTTTTTTTTTTTAGAGAACAGGTGTCTCGCGCATGTTCCTTCCGATCTTTCGGTCAGGAGGGATCTTTTTAGGTCGAGGCCTTGTTCCTGGAACTCCTTTACTCTTGACCGGATTCGAGGGGCGGTCGCGCTTCACCGATCGCGAGGTGGTACACGTCCCTGTGTGAACGATAGGTCCTACGTTTTTGCCCCTTTGAGGCAGAGGCGGAGACCTCGTAAAGATAAAGGGATCGCTTTCGAGACTTCGTCGGGAGATGGCGCGCCGCCGAGATATGATCCTGGCTTTACCTCAGAGAATCGGGATGTTCCTCCCCCGGGTGACTTCTTTGACGAACTCCCTCCGGCGTTTTCCCGTGACGAGTCTTTAGACAACGAGGAAAGGGACAAGGTGACTGCGGAGGGTGCTCGCTTGGTCAACGAGGTTTGTTTTTGAAACTTGAGTAACTCCACTTTTCTTTTTATTTGACCTCGGCTTCTTTGCAGGCCGTGAGAGTGTGGAATGCATCGATCGATGGGAGTTTCCGCACTGCCCGGCTGGCCCGTTTCAAAGCGGAGGAAACGGAAAGGGAATTTGCTAAGTATCGGCTGGAGGTGGAGGAGCAAAATCGCCGGCAAGCCAAGGTCCAGGCTCGAGCCCTCGCTCGTGCGGAAAGGAGCGGACGGAGAAGAGCTGCCGCCGAGATGAACCGAAGGGCCGAAATTTTTCTACTGAGTTCGAAGCGTACAAAGAGGCTCAGGACTTTGTAGGTGATTTTCGCGAGTGCCGTGGTTCGGTCGGTACCCTCAGCAAGATGCAGCGTGAGGACTTCTCTCTTTCCGGCGAACTTGCCACGATGGATGGCTCGATGAGGATATGTGCCAGCGCCGAATCCTTTGTTCCTCCGATTGAAGGGAGAATTCGAGAACTGTGGAATCCTATCCAAGTCTCGGAGGATACGGCGGATGTAGGCGAGGGTTCAAACGCAGGCGACGGGGGTGAGGAGGTCGACCAGCCCGATTCTTCGTTCGGAATATCTCTAACCGACTGCTATGCATTTGATTATAATTTATGATAGGCCAACTGTGGCCGTTTGTATGTATGTGTCGCGACTCCTAGGAGGTCGCGTGACTTTATGTTTTTCGGGATCGGCCGTTGGTGGCTTTCGAATCCCTGTTATAAATGCCTTTTATGAACTATGCGTTTTGATTTATACTTTCGTCAAGTGTTGAGGGTTTGAATACGCGTAGTCACTTCGCATTCAATCTCTTTTTTTTGTCGCTAGGTCCGTAGGTCACTTCGTAGTGAACGTTAGGTTTGTAAGCGATAAGAGGCAAATTTTGGGATCTCGTATTCTGGATACTTATGCCTATGAGATGTCTTAGATACCAGCAAGGCCGGGTTTAGGGCAAGACCTAGGTCTACTTTCGGACTGAAGCTGTGCGATGACAAATCGGCTTTCGTTTTGCTTGTTTGCGATTTTGACCTGACTCGTACCGTTCTAGAATCTGCGAAGTGCTTATCGGCTTATATGATTCGTTTGGGTACGAGTCGAGCTACTTCCTTTACGAAGAGCTAACCAAAATTTGGATTTTTTGTATAGCGCGCTATGATATCCTTGTCGGATGCAAAAGGACTTCGTTAGAAGCCGGACTACGAATTTGATTGAGTGAAACGTTTCTGTATTTTTCCGTCGGGGCCAATCGACGGAAATGGTTTTTTAGAGTCGCGGATGGACTGTTTAGTGGAGTTTTTAGAGTCGCGGATGGACTGTTTGGAGGAAAATGGAGAATCGAGACCTTTTGGGAACTAACGACGTCTCGCGTTCCTTAAAGATATGATTTTCGTTTTCCTTAATGTTTATGCGTTGAGTAAGCATTTGAATCAAAAGGATTTATCATTTATAATGTAGACTACATGCGAAAAGTGTTTTTGCGGGAGTACAAGGATATCCGTTCCCATCTCCCCCCCCTTTTTGGCGAGGGGGATAGCTGAACTCGTCGGGTTGCGACGAGCTGCCTACGTACCTCTTGCGAGGATCAAGCCATCTCGTAGTTCTGCTTCTATCACGGTTGTTATTACTCCACGATTTCTGGCGCCTTGACTGTTTCAGCTAAGTCGGCGGTCGCGTCGGGAGTTGGATCATCCGTTTTTTCGGCGACGGACTCGAGGATTTTTCCAGTATCCTGAGTTGTGGCCTGTTCGGATAAATCCGAGTTGCTTTTTGCTGAGTTCTCGGAGGTACTCAGGTTCTTCTTGGTTCGCTTCGGGTTAGCTACTGGGGCGTTCCGATTGCTGCGAAGTTTATGTTCGGCTAGGAAGCAGAGTCGCGACTGTTTTTGGCTTCCCCAGATTACCGCTGTTCCAGTTGGTGTTGGAAATTTGACGCCGAGATGGTAAGTGGACGGGACTGCCTTCATGGCATTTATCCAAGGAGTTCCCATTATGGCGTTATAGATAGCCGGGTTATCCACTACCGCGAATTCGACGATCTTCGTGACTTCTTTAGCCATGACCGGGAGTCTGATTTTTCCGAGGGTCATGGATGTGACGCCCGAGAATCCAGTTAGTGGTCTTGGCTCTGGGATGACTTCTCCGAGGGGTATGTTCATCCTCTGCAGAGTGTCGCGGAACATGATATTGACCGTGCTTCCTGTGTCGATGAGGATGCGGCCGACTTCGAGATCTTGAATCACCAAGTCGATGACCAGAGGATCGTAGTGGGGTTTATCGAGTCCGGTCGTATCCTGTTCCTCGAAGGTGATTGCGTGACTGGGAACGTCGTCCTCCGGACACCATCCGGGGCTTGTCTCGGCCTTCCGTCCGTAGGCTTTGATCGACGACACAGAGTCCTGGTAAAAATGCGATCCTCCGATGACCATGTTGATCCTTTGGCGGTTGTTGTTGTTTCCTTCGCCGTCTTGTCTCCGTTCGCGTTTTTCGCCCGATTGAGTTCCAGGAGCGTTATTGGGATTGGCTCCGTCGGTCCTCGGCGGACGGTCAGAATCTAGGATCAGGTCTTTCATGCTCTTGACCGTTGCTAGTTTGCCGTCGAGCAGCTTCATAATGAGTCTAGCGCCGAGGACTTTGCAGTTGGCGGTGGAGTGACCTCTCGTCTGATGGAACTCGCAGCTGGAATTGTCCTTGTACGAGTTCCGCGTCCAGGTGTTTCCGGAGGTCCTTCCTTGCTCGGAATTAACGGCGTAATTATGTTCGCCTTGGACGTCTTCCCCTCGTGATGGACGTACTTGTCGTTACGAGAGGTTTTCTTCTTGCCGGACGCTTTCGGCGGTCCATGCTTTTGCGCTAGGATTTTCATCTCTTCTTCCATGATGATGAAATCCGTTGCCTTGTGGAGGGTATCTTGGATGGTGCGTGGCCTTTCCAGAGAAATCCACTTTCGGAACTTCGATTTGTACCAGAGGTTCTTCCTCAGGGCGTCGATGGCGACTCTATCGCTGAGGCCTGTTACCCTGGACATCACGAGTTTGAACCTCTTTATGTAGTCGCGGAGCGGTTCGTCTTCCTTTTGAATTAGGCTCCAAAGGTCCACGTCGGAAGTTTCCCTGTCCATGAACATGGAGAATTGCTTCAGAAAAGCTGAAGCAAGCTGGCGGAAACTTCCGATGGAGTTTCTTTTCAAGTGTGAGAACCATTCGAGCGCAGCACCTCTGAGGTTCTCGACGAACAGGAGACAGCAGCCGACATCCTTTTCCCGCTCCGGAAGTTTAGACCTTGCCATTGCAATCTGGAAAGACTGCAGATGTGCCTTTGGATCTGTGGTTCCATCGTAGGTGGGAAGCTTTATTTTCCCAGGATCCGAGACTCGCGCCTCCGTGATTCGAGAGGTGAACGGGGTTTTTCTCGACTCCTCGAGGAGCAGGTCGATCTCGGGGGCAGTGCTGGTCGCGTGGTGAATCTGCGATTTTACCGCTTTCACCTCGGCTGCAGTTTTGGCGATGTACTCACGCAGATCGTGAATCTCGCTGGTGCCGTTTGCGCTCTTCTGTCTACGCTGGCAGCGATAGGCCCGAGTCTGGTCCTTTCTTGCTCTGACCAGTAGAGGTCTTCTTCTTCTTCTGTCATGGGTTTTTCGAAGGCTGCCGCCAGTCGAGCTGACTGACTTCGGGTCCTTCGGTGGTGGATGTCGGCGTCTTCGTCGGACGGATCCGATTGATCGCTGACATCCAGATTGATTCTTTCGACGTCGTCTCCTTCGTTGTCCCTTGCGGGAGGTGGAAGGTTGCCCGTCGTTTTCTTCTGCCCCGTCGGAGTGGTATCGTCAGGGACGAGTTCCGGGGATTTTCTCGGGGCATCTTTTTCTTGGTCTTCGGAAGGTCCGAAGTCCAGCCTCCTGACACGCCTCACCTTGGTGGATCCGCGCGGGAGTTTGCTTTTCGCTGTTAAGGTATTGACCTGTTTAGCGAGTGAAGCCATTAGTTTCTCCTGTTCTTCCGACCGTTTCTGGGCGGTGGCGAACAGTTCCTTCATCTGGTCCAGCATCGCGGTGTTTGCCTCGGCAGTGACCGTCGATACGTTTCCGTCAGGAGTCTTCTCAGCGTTGACATCGACGGCTGGTCCGTCGTGTGTTTGCTTGTCTTTTTCCGCGTCAACAGACATGCTTAACTGGGCGTGCGTAGTTGCGAGAAAGATAAAGCCGTGTATCCCCCTCTCTCTAGCGCCAAACTGTGGGAACCGAAATTCGCACTGTCGATTTTAGTTAAGTTAAAACGTAGGAAAACTAAGTTGACCTAGTTTTCCCCGAGGATCCCGGCTATCTGCTGGGCCACGCACGACAGAGTTAAGACAAGTCTAATTTGAGAATAAATACGCAAAATAAGTAGAGCAAAAAGAAAAAATCTTATTTCCGAATCTGCGGAGAGCGTTTGGACAACAGGTCGAGATCTCGGCCGCAAGAGCTGTCGATCGTCGCTAGTCCGAATCCTAGATCTAACCTAGTTGAGTCGCAGCTCGCTAAAAAAGGAAATAAGCGCCTAAGTTCTAAATTGCTCTAGGGTGGTTTCTTTCTTCTGATTTCGGATCCCCCTCCTCTGCTCCTAGCATTGCTTATATACTCCCATATGACGGTCTATCCTTGGTGGGCTGAGTCTACCGTGGGCTGGACTTTTTCCATTTTCGTCGCTTTTCGTGTTTATCGGGAAAGTTGACATTTATCTTTTCGGAAAGTTGACATTTATCTTTTCGGAAGTTTATCATTTATCTTGTCATGCGAAGATAATTGTAAACCGTCGCATCTATCCCTTTAGAAAATCGTAAACTGGTCGTCCGATCGGAGTTGGTCCCTTTCGGGCCGCATTCCGGGCTTCCGCTGTTTTTCTACGATTTCTCTGAAAGGATGCTCCTACTTGGATGTCGAGTCTTTCGGAAGATCTTCGATCCATTGCTGAGGTGAATGGTGTTGTACGATAACCATCACCGTTTTATACGAAGTCTTCCTATCCGTTGACGTCTTAGGGGTTTTCAGAAATCCCGGAACAGAAAAAGGAGTTTTATTTATAAGGACTCGGAAAGTCGTGAAACACGGATTTCTGGCGACCCGGAGGCTTGGAACTTATGCACGAAGACTAGCCGTCCGACGACCCGAGCGAGCACGGGGCTAGCCGCCCGGCGGCCACGGCCAGCACGGGCGCTAGCCGCCGGCGGCCACGGCCAGCACGGGCGCTAGCCGCCGGCGGCCACGGCCAGCACGGGGCTAGCCGCCCGGCGGCCACGGCCAGCACGGGCGCTAGCCGCCGGCGGCCACGGCCAGCACGGGGCTAGCCGCCCGGCCACGGCCAGCACGGGCGCTAGCCGCCGGCGGCCACGGCCAGCACGGGGCTAGCCGCCCGGCGGCCACGGCCAGCACGGGCGCTAGCCGCCGGCGGCCACGGCCAGCACGGGGCTAGCCGCCCGGCGGCCACGGCCACGTCCGGTGTTGGCTGCTCGGTTCCTTCGGCGCGTTCGTGTTCTTTGCGTTTTTAGTTTTCCGTAGGTTTTTTCCTTGTGTAGAAAATGTTTCTAGCAGTTGATTTCGAGACGATGAATCTCGAACTTAATTTTTTCTTAAGGTTTCTCGATTAACAATTAGTCTCTCGAGGTTGCTTTTACATCTTTCATATTTTTTCCGAGATTTTCGGACATCGATTTCGTCTTGACCGATTTTGACCCCAACATTGTTTAGTCTTCGTTAACCGTTTTAAGTTTCGAGTGATTTTATAGAAATCACTCCACAGAGTCGAGACAAACCACATTCACAACGGGAGTTGCTCGGAAGAGTTGTTTGGAAGAAGTACGGTAATGGTATCGGTCTTCCGAATGAATCCCAATTCCTCGTATAGTTAAGATGATTGGTGTTTTAGAATAACCGTAATCGTTTTATACGATGAATTGCAATCCATTCGTTAGCCGGACCTTCCGAGTTTTTTTTCGTAACTTTCCCGATCGTTCTGATCGAATGAAATGGGGGTTTTAGATTCACGGTTTTAAGAATTTGCACTACGTGACTTCGAGCGAGGATGCAAAGTACGTGATTGGACTAGTGTCGGAATGGTTTCATGAGGAATCGGCCGCACTCTCTGAACGACCCGCAGCCCGGCGTCCAGGACCGTGACGTTGGTCTGGCCGCCCGTCGCCAGCGAATGACAGCAAGCCGAGACGAGTCCCACTTGTTTTCATCGTAAAATCTCAACGGAAACTCCGATTGAGACGAAACGAAAAGAGTTTCGAAGAGGAATCAAAGGAAAACACAAAGGATGACTCCTTTGAGGCCTGACAGGTCGCTATAGCGAGTGAGGATGTGTCTCGGTCGCTATAGCGAGTGGAATGGAGCCAAGACGAGTCCAACTTGTTTTCGTCGTAAAATCTCAACGGAAACTCCGATTGAGACGAAACGAAAGGCTTTTCGAAGAAGATTCAAAGGAGAACGCAGAGGAGGATTCATCTTGGGTCTGGGTCGCTATAGCGACCAAGCTTGGCTCGGTCTTGCGACCGAACTCGTCTCGGTGCTCGGTCGCTATAGCGACCGAGCTTATCTTGGTGCTGGGTCGCTATAGCGACCGAGCTTGGCGCATTGCTCGGTCGCTATAGCGACCGAGCTTGGTTCGATGCTCGGTCGCTATAGCGACCGAGCTTGTCTTTGAGTTTAACTTTCTGCGAGTAATCTAGGGTTTTTCCGCAGTTATTAGGGGAGCGAGTTTTTACTTTTCCGGAATGTTTTCGGAGAAATCGTCTCGAACCCTTATACGCTGAGATTTCTCCAACTCAGTAATAAGAAGAATTTCACGGGGTTGGAAAGATTTTATTGTTGCCCTTTGTGTTTGGAAGGTAAAATTACGAGCTCGATTTAGTGATCTTCTTGTGACGGAAGGTCACGACTAAGTTTTGGATTTTGTTGAACACTATGGCGTTTGCATAAGCGTTGGCCGTAGGGCAGCCAGTGCTGCGAGTTTATCTTTTATATATGCATACGTCTTTTTGATCAAGCGTTTTGTGGCTATGACTAAGAATAATCCGTGACCCCTCCTTCTAGCGCCAAACTGTGAGAACCGAATTTCGCACCGTCAAATTATCGTATAAATAAGGAAAGTAGGAAAACCCTAATTTCTCAGGGGTCCCGGATTTCTGCGGAGCCAACGACAAGTGACCAAATAGACGCAGAAAATATGAAAAGATAACAAAAAGAGTTTTACGCAAAGTAGATATATGTTTCGAATTCGCGTAAGAGTGTTGCGACGATTACAAAAGATTGTAAAAGCTTGACTGCGAGAACTGTCGGCGATTTTCCTAGTTCTTGCCTTCTCAAAACCTTAAACCTAATTGACTTGCAGCTCGATAACAAAAAAACGAAAATCGTACGGAAAAGGTTTTGTTAGGATTTGGGACTGGACCTTATGAAAGGCTGCCTACGTACCCCTTTCGAGGATCAAGTCGGACGTATTTCAGTTAGAAAAGAATGAACAAGAGATCGAACTGCCTGGCGGAGTTCGTCTAGTATGAGCGTTGGTCATAGAAACGGGCATGTCGAGAATAATGCCTAGGGTTTCTATGTGTGGAATTTTAAGTAAAATAATCGTTAGATCCTTCCGAGAGGAACGGAAGTCTGCGGAGAAGATAAAAATAGAACAAGAGGCGGACATACCTGTCTCGCTAGTCTAACCACCTAAGTTCTAAGTTCTCTAAGTCTAGGATCTCGGATCTGCTCTCTCTCCCTATCTTTTTTCTCTGCTTCTATGCACGGATCAAGTTTAGGACCCTTTAGGCCGTCTTTTGATTTGAGACGTTTGTTCCGATTTCTCCGATAAAGTTAAGTTTCCGTGGTTTTATCGTAAACCGAACGGACGATCCCATTTGATCAAGAAATCAAGAAATGGTTAGCCGTGACTTGCGGAGGATTGTTATAAGGATAGTTGAGAGTGCATAGTCGTATCGTCGTTTCGGAAGACACTAGACGTTTCGGAAAATTGTTGATGTTCGTATGCTCGGTCGCTATAGCGACCGAGCTTCGTATGGAGCTCAGTCGCTATAGCGACCGAGCTTGTGTCTGGGCTCGGTCGCTATATCGACCGATCTTGTGTTTGGGCTCGGTCGCTATAGCGACCGAGCTTGTGTCTGGGCTCGGTCGCTATAGCGACCGAGCTTGTGTTTGAGCTCACTCTCTATAGCGAGTGAGCTTGTATTGAGTGAGCTCACTCCCTATAGCGAGTGAGCTTGTATTGAGTGAGCTCACTCCCTATAGCGAGTGAGCTTTTATTGAGTGAGCTCACTCCCTATAGCGAGTGAGCTTGTATTGAGTGAGCTCACTCCCTATTGCGAGTGAGCTTGTATTGAGTGAGCTCACTCCCTATAGCGAACGAGATTTTCTGTAGCATGCTTCCTATAGCGACCGAGCTTGTGACCGAGCTCACTCCCTATAGCGAGTGAGCTTGTATTGAGTGAGACGCGAGTGAGCTTGTATTGAGTGAGCTCACTCCCTATAGCGAGTGAGCTTGTATTGAGTGAGTTCACTCCCTATAGCGAGTGAGCTTGTATTGAGTGAGCTCACTCCCTATAGCGAGCGAGCTTTTCCTGTAGCCCGCTTCCTATAGCGACCCAGCTTTTCCTGTAGCTTGGTTCCTATAGCGACCGAGCTCGTGATGCGGACCGAAACCTTTGTTTTGAGAACCCATTGCTCGAGTATCCGTGCTTGTCGTAACGACAAGATGCTTACGATGTTTGCTCGGATCGATGCTCGAACCATTAGAGCTTGTTTCGACGCTGCGGATAAATCTTTTCAATAATTTTATCGTAAAAATTAGTTTAAGTAATTTTTACGAAAATTATGTTTTTCAAGAAATATTTTTGAATGTTAATTTCGTCGTAACCGTTTTTGACCCCAACAACAAGGAGGATCTCAGACCAGTATATGATGATGATGAGGAAGAAGAAGCACTTGACTTCCAAGTTCACGGCCCCTTCTTGTTACTAGGAAGACTTTGGACGACACCTTTGATCCCATCTTTGATGAGGAGGCCGATGGAGTGATGATGAGTTTTCCTCGACCTTTGTGGAGAGTTCTGAACCGATCTATGATGAGGATGATCTTGATGAGCCGAGCCATGGTTCACTACTGGTTACTAGGCGTGCCTTGAGTGTCCAACCAAAATCCAAAGACAAAGAACAAAGGAAGAATCTCTTTCACTCTAGATGTCTCATTTATGATAAAGTTTGTTCTTTGATTATTGATGAGGTAGTTGCACTAACGTGCTAGTGACACCCTTGTAAAGAAACTTGGGCTTGTTACTCGGCCTCTTTCTCGTCCTTTCAGGTTGGAGTGGCTCAATGAGGCCGGAGAACAGTATGTGAAGGAGCAAGTCACAGTTCCACTCTCCATTGGCCGATATGGGGTTGAGGTTGTGTGCAATGTGCTTCCTATGGATGCTTGCCATGTTCTCTTGGTCCGGCCTTGGCAATTTGATAAGAAGGCAGTGCATGATGGTTTCACAAACCGGCACTCATTTGATCATAAGGGAAAGAAGATCACCTTGGTGCCTTTGTCGCCTTCGGAAGTCCATCAAGACCATGTCCAACTTAAGAAGAACTGAGACCAAGATTCTAAGGCTGATAAACCCGAGACCAGTACCAGAAACTCCAACTTCTATGTCAAAGAAAGTCAGGTAAGGAAGTCTCTTTGCTCTCAAAAGCCATTTCTCTTACTTATTTTAAAAGAATCTCTCTTGGCCTCATCTTCTTCTGACCTTGCACCGGAGATTCCGAGTGAGTTTTTAGGTATCTTGCAGGAGTATTCTGATGTGTTTCGAGAAGAAAATCCCAAAGGATTGCCACCAGTGAGAGGCATTGAACATCAGATCGATCTTGTCCCGGGCGCCTCTCTACCGAACCGACCAGCGTACCGAACCAATCCAGTCGAGACGAAGGAGCTGCAGAAACAGATTAACGACTTGCTTGAGAAGGGATACATCAGAGAGAGTCTTAGTCCTTTTTCCGTGCCTGTTCTGCTTGTACCAAAGAAGGATGGCTCCTGGAGGATGTGTGTAGACTGTCGGGCCATAAACAACATCACGGTAAAGTATCGACATCCTATCCCTAGTCTTGATGATATGCTTGATGAACTCCATGGTTCTAAATTATTTTCTAAGATAGACTTGAAAAGTGGCTATCATCAGATTAGGATGAAAGAAGGTGATGAATGGAAAACGGCCTTTAAAACGAAACTAGGTTATATGAGTGGCTTGTTATGCCCTTTGGTCTCACTAATGCACCTAGTACTTTCATGCGCCTAATGAATCATGTCTTGAGGTCTTTTATTGGTCATTTTGTTGTGGTTTACTTTGATGATATTCTTATTTACAGCAAAAGTCTTGATGAGCACAAACAACACTTGAAATCTGTTCTAGAGGTCCTTAGAAAGGAACGCCTGTTTGCTAACCTTGGAAAGTGTTCTTTTGGCACAGATCATGTGGTCTTCCTAGGTTTTTTTGTAGGCGCAGATGGCTTGAGAGTGGATGAGCAGAAAGTCCAAGCAAACCGAGATTAGCCGATTCCGACCTCCATTGGTGAAGTGAGAAGCTTCTATGGCCTTGCCGGTTTCTATCGGAGATTTGTCCAAAACATCAGTACCTTGGCCGCTCCTCTTACTGAAGTAATAAAGAATGTTGGGGTCAAAATCGGTCAAGACGAAATCGATGTCCGAAAATCTCGGAAAAACATGAAAAATATTAGAGCAACCTCGAAAGACTATTTGTTAATCGAGAAACCTCGGGAAAATATTAAGTTAAAGATTAATCATCTCGAGATCAACTGCTAGAAACATTTTCTACACAAGGAAAGACCTACGGAAAACTAAAAACGCAAAAAACACGCACACGCCGAAGGAACCGAGCAGCCAACTCCGGACATGGCCGTGGCCGCCGGACGGCTAGCCCCGTGCTGGCCGTGGTCGCCGGCGGCTAGCGCCCGTGCTGGCCGTGGCCGCCGGGCGGCTAGCCCCGTGCTGGCTGTGGTCACCGGCGGCTAGCGCCCGTAACGGTCGTGGCCGCCGAGCGGCTAGCCCCGTGCTAGCCGTGGCCGCCGGCGGCTAGAGCCCGTAACGGTCGTGGCCGCCGGGCGGCTAGCCCCGTGCCGGCCGTGGCGCCGGCGGCTAGCGCCCGTGCTGGCCGTGGCCGCCGGGCGCCTAGCCCCGTGCTGGCCGTGGCCGCCGGCGGCTAGCGCCCGTGCTGGCCGTGGTCGCCGGGCGGCTAGCCCCGTGCTGGCTCGGGACATCGGACGGCTAGTCTTCGTGCATAAGTTCTAGGCCTCCGGGTCGCCAGAAATCCGTGTTTTGCGACTTTCCGAGATCCCGCAAACAAAACTCCTTTTCCTGCTCCAAGACTCCAAAGAACCCGTAAGACGTCAACGGACAGGAAGACTTCGTATAAAACGGTGATGGTTATTTTGAAACACCATGTGCCTCAGCAATGGACCGAAGATCTTCCGAAAGACTCGACATCCGAGTAGGAGCATTCTTTCAAAGAAATCGTAGAAAACAGCGGAAGATCGGAAGGCGGCCCGGAAGGGACCAAACCCGATCGAACAACCCATTTACGATTTTCTAAAAGGATAGATACGACGGTTTACAATTATCTTCGCATGGCAAGATAAATGTTAAACTTCCGAAAAGATAAATGTCAACTTTCCGAAAAGATAAATGTCAACTTTCCCGATAAACGCGGAAGCCGACGAAAAATGGAAAAAGTCCAGCCTGCGGCGGACTCAGCCCATCAAGAATAGACCGTCATATGGGAGTATATAAGCAAAGCTGGGAGCAGAGGAAGGGGGATCCGAGATCAGAGAGAAAAACCACTCCAGAGCAACTTAGAACTTAGGCGCTTATTTCCTTTTTAGCGAGCTGCGACTCGACTAGGTTAGATCTAGGTTTCGAGACTAGCGACGATCGACAGCTCTTGTGGCTGAGATCTCGACCTGTTGTCCAAACGCTCTCCGCAGATTCGGAAATAAGATTCTTTCTTTTTGCTCTCTTTATTTTACGCATTTATTCCCAAAACTAGACTTGTATTAACTTTTTCGTGCGTGGCCCAGCAGATAGCCGGGATCCTCGGGGAAACTAGGTCAACTTAGTTTTCCTACGTTTTAACTTAACTAAAATCGACAGTGCGAATTTCGGTTCCCACAGTTTGGCGCTAGAAGGAGGGGGATTCACGGATTTATCTTTCTTGCAACTACGCACGCTCAGTCAAGCATGTCTGTTGACGCGGAAAAAGACAAGCAAACGAACGGCGAATCAGCCGTCGATGCCAACGCTGAGAAGACTCCTACCGGAAATGTATCGACGGTCACTGCCGAGGCAAACACCGCGATGCTGGACCAGGTGAAGGAACTGTTCGCCACCGCCCAGAAACGGTCGGAAGAACAAGAGAAACTAATGGCTTCACTCGCTAAACAGGTCAATACCTTAACAGCGAAAAGCAAACTCCCGCGCGGATCCACCAAGGTGAGGCGTGTCAGGAGGCTCGACTTCGGAACTTCCGGAGACCAAGAAAAAGATGCCCCGAGAAAATCCCCGGAACTCGTCCCTGACGACACCACTCCGACGGGGCAGAAGAAAACGACGGGCAACCTTCCACCTCCCGCAAGGGACAACGAAGAGGACGACGTCGAAAGAATCAATCTGGATATCAGCGATCAATCGGACCCGTCCGACGAAGACGCCGACCTCCACCACAGAAGGACTCGAAGTCAGTCAGCTCGACTGGCGGCAACCTTCGAAAAAACCCATGACAGAAGAGGAAGAAGACCTCTACTGGTCAGAGCAAGAAAGGTTGGCTGAGGACCAGACTCGGCCTATCGCAGCCAACGTAGACAAAGGAGCGCGAACGGCGCCAACGAAATCCACGATTTACGCGAGTACATCGCCAAACACTGCAGCCGAGGTGAAAGCGGTAAAATCGCATATTCACCACGCGACCAGCACTGCCCCGAATCGACCTGCTCCTCGAGGAATCGAGAAAAACTCCGTTCACCTCTCGAATCACGGACGCACGAGTCTCAGATCCTGGGAAAATAAAGCTTTCCACCTACGATGAAACCACAGATCCAAAGGCACATCTGCAGTCTTTCTAGATTGCGATGGCAAGGTCTAAACTTCCGAGCGGGAAAAAGGACATCGGCTGCTGTCTCCTATTCGTCGAGAACCTCAGAGGTGCTGTGCTCGAGTGGTTCTCACGCTTGAAAAGAAAACTCCATCGGAAGTTTCCGCCAGCTTGCTTCGGCTTTTCTGAAGCAATTCTCCATGTTCATGGACAGGGAAACTTCCGACGTAGACCTTTGGAGTCTAATTCAAAAGGAAGACGAACCGCTCCGCGACTACATAAGGAGGTTCAAACTCGTGATGTCCAGGGTAACAGGCCTCAGCGACAGAGTCGCCATCGACGCCCTGAGGAAAAACCTCTGGACAAATCGAAATTCCGAAAGTGGATTCTCTGGAAAGGCCACGCACCATCCAGGACACTCTCCACAAGGCAACGGATTTCATCATCATGGAAGAAGAAATGAAAATCCTAGCGCAAAAGGATGGACCGCCGAAGGCATCCGGCAAGAGGAAAACCTCTCGTAACGACAGGAACGTCCATCACGAAGGGAAGACGTCCAAGGCGAGCATAACTACGCCGTAATTCCGAACAAGGAAGGACCGCCGGAAACACTTGGACGCGGAACTCGTACAAGGACAATTCCAGCTGCGAGTTCCATCAACGAAAGGTCACTCCACCGCCAACTGCAAAGTCCTCGGCGCTAGGACTCATTATGAAGCTACTTGACGGCAAACTAGCAACGGTCAAGAGCATGAAAGACCTGATCCTAGATTCTGACCGTCCGCCAAAGACTGACGGAGCCAATCCCGAGATAACGCCCGTGGAACTCAATCGGGCGAAAACGCGGCAGAGACAGGACGGCGAAGGAAACAACAACAATCGCCAAAGGATCAACATGGTCATCGGAGGATCGCACTTTTTACCAGGACTCCGTTTCGTCAATCAAAGCCTACGGACGGAAGGCCGAGACAAGCCCCGGATGGTGTCCAGAGGACGACGTTCCCAATCACGCAATCACCTTCGAGGAACAGGATACGACAGGACTGAAACCCCACTACGATCCCTGGTCATCGACTTGGTGATTCAGGATCTCGAAGTCGGCCGCATCCTCATCGACACAGGAAGCACGGTCAATATCATGTTCCGCGACACTCTGCAGGGATGAAGATACCCCTCGGAGAAGTCATCCCAGAACCAAGACCATTGACTGGATTCTCGGGCGTCACATCCATGACCCTCGGAAAAATCAGACTCCCGGTCATGGCGAAAGAAGTCACAAAGATCGTCGAATTCGCGGTAGTGGATAACCCGGCTATCTATAACGCCATAATGGGAACTCCTTGGATAAACGCCATGAAGGCAGTCCCGTCCACTACCACCTCGGCGTCAAGTTTCCAACACCAACTGGAACGGCAGTAATCTGGGGAAGCCAAAAACAGTCGCGACTCTGCTTCCTAGCCGAACATAAACTTCGCAGCAATCGGAACGCCCCAGTAGCTAACCCAAGCGAACCAAGAAGAACCTGAGTGTCTCGAGAACTCAGCAAAAAACAATTGGATTTGTCCGAACAGGCCACGACTCAGGACAGCGAGAAAATCCTCGAGTCCATCGCCGAGAAAACGGATAACCTAACTCCCGACGCGACCGCCGACTTAGCCGAAACAGTCAAGGCGCCGGAAATCGTGGAGTAGTAGCAACCGCGACAGGAACAGAACTACGAGATGGCTTGATCCTCGCAAGAGGTACGTAGGCAGCTCGTCGCAACCCGACGAGTTCAGCTATCCCCCTCACCAAAAAGGGGGGGGGAGATGGGAACAAACATCCTTGTACTCCCGCAAAAAATACTTTTCGCATGTACTCTACCTTATAAAGTTTTTTAATGCTTACTCAACGCATAAACATTACGAAAATCATATCTTTGAGGAACGCGAGACGTCGCTAGTTCTCGAAAAGTCTTGATTCTCCTTCAAACAGTCCATCGCGACTCTAAAAATCTACCAAACAGTCCATCCGCGACTCCAAAAACTCTATCAAACAGTCTTTCCGCGACTATAAAACTCATTTCCGTCGATTGGCCCCGACGGAAAAACATAGAAACGTTTCACTCAATCAAATTCGTAGTCTGGCTTCTAACGAAGTCCTCTTACATCCGACAAGGATATCATAGCGCGCTATACAAAAAATCCAAATTTTGGTTAGCTCTTCGTAAAGGAAGTAGCTCGACTCGTATCCAAACGAATCGTATAAGCCGATAAGCACTTCGCAGATTCTAGAACGGTACGAGTCAGGTCGAAATCGCAAACAAGCAAAACGAAAGCCGATTTGTCATCGCACAGCTTCAGTCCGAAAGTAGACCTAGGTCTTGCCCTAAACCCGGCCTTGCTGGTATCTAAGACATCTCATAGGCATAAGTATCCAGAATACGAGATCCCAAAATTTGCCTCTTATCGCTTACAAACCTAACGTTTGCTGCAAAGTGACCTACGGACCAGGCGACAAAAAAAAGAGATTGAATGCGAAGTGACTACACGTGTTCAAACCCTCTACACTTGACGAAAGTATAAATCAAAACGCACAGTTCACAAAAAGCATTTATAACAGGGATTCGAAAGCCACCAACGGCCGATCCCGAAAAACACAAAGTCACGCGACCTCCTAAGGGTCGCAACACATACATACAAACGGCCACACTTGGCCAATCACAAATTATAATCAAATGCATAACAGTCGGTTAGAGAAATTCCGAACGAAGAGTCGGGCTGGTCGATCTCTTCACCCCCGTCGCCTGCATTTGAGCCCTCGCCTACATCCGCCGTATCTTCCGAGACTTGGATAGGATTCCACAGTTCTCGAATTCTCCCTTCGATCGGAGGAACAAAGGATTCAGCGTTGGCACATATTCTCATCGAGCCATCCATCGTGGCAAGTTCGCCGGAGAGAGAGAAGTCCTCACGCTGCATCTTGTTGAGGGTACCGACCGAACCGCGGCACTCGCGAAAATCACCTACAAAATCCTGAGCCTCTTTGTACGCTTCGAACTCGGTAGAAAAAATTTCGGCCCTTCGGTTCAGCTCGGCGGAAGCTCTTCTCTGTCCGCTCCTTTCCGCACGAACGAGGGCTCGAGCCTGGATCTTGGCTTGCCGGCGATTTTGCTCCTCCATCTCCAACCGATACTTAGCAAATTCCCTTTCCGTTTCCTCCGCTTTGAAACGGGCCAGCCGGGCGGTGCGGAAACTCCCATCGATCGATGCATTCCACACTCTCACGGCCTGCAAAGAAGCCGATGTCAAATAAAAAGAAAAGGGGGTTTACTCAAGTTTCAAAAACAAACCTCGTTGACCAAGCGAGCACCCTACCGCGGTCACTTTGTCCCTTTCCTCGTTGTCCAAAGACTCGTCACGGGAAAACGCCGGAGGAAGTTCATCAAAGAAGTCACCCGGGGGAGGAGCATCCCGATTCCCTGATGTAAAGCCAGGATCGTATCTCGGCGGCGCCATCCCCCGACGATGTCTCGAAGGCAATCCCTTTGTCCTTACGAGACCTCCGCCTCTGCCTTAAAGGGGCAAAAACGTAGGACCTATCATTGACACAGGGTCGCGTACCGCCTCGCGATCGGTGAAGCGCGACTGCCCCTCGAATCCGGTCGAGAGTGAAGGAGTTCCAGGAACAAGGCCTAGACCTAAAAATGTTCCTCTTGGTCAGGAGATCGGAAGGAACATGCGCGAGGCACCTGTTCTCTAAAAAAAAAAAAAAAAAAAAAAAACACGATCAGTACTCGCCTTTCGGATTCTAAGAAAGGGGATGCAACAATCTTACCTCGTCGGTACAACCAGTCCGTCGGGAATAAATGGAGAAAGCCTTCCTCGACAGACTCTCCATCTATCCTCACGAAAAAGAAACGATCAGCGTAATCCTTGGCATGCGAGGTGACTCCATGGATTACCGAAAAATTGGTCCTCGCCTTCATGGAGTATACTGCGTTGATGCTCGTCGCCTTGGAGTTCCACAACCCTTCGAAATCAGCAGGGCTAAGGTCCATCCCTAACTCGTAACTCAGAATCACAACGCCAAGCCAACTCTCCAGAGCCGGCACGTTCAGCTGGCTGATTGCGATTCCGAAACGGCCGAGGGTCTGAACAATGATCCCAGGGATTGGGAACCACAGTCGGCATTGCGTCAAGAACGCCTCGTAACAAGTAAAGTAACCTTCCGGAGGATGCTCCGAACTCTCAGTCCCACGAGGAATGCGAAACATGACTCCCTTCGGAACCTCATAAAACTCTCGAAGAGTTCCAAGATATTCAGGGGATACTTCGCTCGGCGAGTCAGTTTCCTTGCGCATCCTCAGAGGTCGCCGGGGAATCGGGATCACGGGAAGAGGAGCATCAGAACCAAAGACAGCGTCGCAGTACGCATTCCTGTTGATCTCTGAAACCTCGGGCTTCAGAACTTCTTCCTCGGCATGAAAACTGTCCGAAGACGAGTGAGACTGCCTCCTCGAGGATCTTGATCTTGAAGTCATTCTTTTCTTAAAATTAGAGAGAGAATTTGCAAGAGAGAGATTAACTTGAGATTCTTGGGTGAGGTAAGAATGGTAAAAGATTCACAAGTCTTTATAGGCAAAATTTTACTATTCACCCCGACCTTCGACACGATTTCGTCTCCATACTTTCCTCACGAACCATACCGCAAGCTAGGACCTACAAAACCTACGGCTCCTAGCTAGCTGGGGGGCTAACTGTTGGGGTCAAAATCGGTCAAGACGATATCGATGTCCGAAAATCTCGGAAAAACATGAAAAATATTAGAGCAACCTCGAAAGACTATCTGTTAATCGAGAAACCTCGGGAAAATATTAAGTTAAAGATTAATCATCTCGAGATCAACTGCTAGAAACATTTTCTACACAAGGAAAGACCTACGGAAAACTAAAAACGCAAAAAACACGCACACGCCGAAGGAACCGAGCAGCCAACTCCGGACATGGCCGTGGCCGCCGGGCGGCTAGCCCCGTGCTGGCCGTGGTCGCCGGCGGCTAGCGCCCGTGCTGGCCGTGGCCGCCGGGCGGCTAGCCCCGTGCTGGCCGTGGCCGCCGGGCGGCTAGCCCCGTGCTGGCCGTGGCCGCCGGCGGCTAGCGCCCGTAACGGTCGTGGCCGCCGGCGGCTAGCCCCGTGCTGGCCGTGGCCGCCGGCGGCTAGAGCCCGTAACGGTCGTGGCCGCCGGGCGGCTAGCCCCGTGCCGGCCGTGGCCGCCGGCGGCTAGCGCCCGTGCTGGCCGTGGCCGCCGGGCGGCTAGCCCCGTGCTGGCCGTGGCCGCCGGCGGCTAGCGCCCGTGCTGGCCGTGGTCGCCGGGCGGCTAGCCCCGTGCTGGCTCGGGACATCGGACGGCTAGTCTTCGTGCATAAGTTCTAGGCCTCCGGGTCGCCAGAAATCCGTGTTTTGCGACTTTCCGAGATCCCGCAAACAAAACTCCTTTTCCTGCTCCAAGACTCCAAAGAACCCGTAAGACGTCAACGGACAGAAAGACTTCGTATAAAACGGTGATGGTTATCTTGAAACACCATGTGCCTCAGCAATGGACCGAAGATCTTCCGAAAGACTCGACATCCGAGTAGGAGCATTCTTTCAAAGAAAATCGTAGAAAACAGCGGAAGATCGGAAGGCGGCCCGGAAGGGACCAAACCCGATCGAACAACCCGTTTACGATTTTCTAAAAGGATAGATACGACGGTTTACAATTATCTTCGCATGGCAAGATAAATGTTAAACTTCCGAAAAGATAAATGTCAACTTTCCGAAAAGATAAATGTCAACTTTCCCGATAAACGCGGAAGCCGACGAAAATGGAAAAAGTCCAGCCTGCGGCGGACTCAGCCCATCAAGAATATACCGTCATATGGGAGTATATAAGCAAAGCTAGGAGCAGAGGAAGGGGGATCCGAGATCAGAGAGAAAAAACCATTCCAGAGCAACTTAGAACTTAGGCGCTTATTTCCTTTTTAGCGAGCTGCGACTCGACTAGGTTAGATCTAGGTTTCGAGACTAGCGACGATCGACAGCTCTTGTGGCTGAGATCTCAACCTGTTGTCCAAACGCTCTCCGCAGATTCGGAAATAAGATTCTTTCTTTTTGCTCTCTTTATTTTACGCATTTATTCCCAAAACTAGACTTGTATTAACTTTGTCGTGCGTGGCCCAGCAGATAGCCGGGATCCTCGGGGGAAACTAGGTCAACTTAGTTTTCCTATGTTTTAACTTAACTAAAATCGACAGTGCGAATTTCGGTTCCCACAAAGAAGAACGTTGGGTTCAAATGGGGACAAGCTCAGGCAGATGCATTCGAAATCGTTAAAGGGAAGTTGACTCAAGCCCCCTTACTTGTACTTCCTGATTTTTCTAAGGCATTTGAAATCGAATGTGATGCTTCTGGTGTTGGTATTGGTTCTGTGTTGATGCAGGATGGAAAACCAGTGGCTTATTTCAGTGAGAAGCTTGGAGGAGCCATGCTCAACTACCCCACATACGACCAGGAACTCTATGCCTTGGTGAGGGCCCTTCAAACGTGGCAACACTATGTTTGGCCTAAGGAGTTCATCATCCACACTGATCATCAGTCTCTAAGACACCTTAAGGGCCAGCAGAAGCTCAACAAGAGGCATGCTCGTTGGATGGAGTTCATTCAAACATTCCCTTATATGATCAAGTACAAACAAGGCAAGGAGAATGTTGTGGCCGATGCATTGTCTCGAAGGTATACTCTTCTCTCAGCCCTTGAAACTAAATTGCTTGGCTTTGAATTTATCAAGGATCTTTATGCTTCTGATCAGGATTTTAAAGAGATTTTTCGAAAATGCTCAAAGGTTGCTTATGGGAAATACTTTCAAAATTCTGGTTTCTTATTCTTTGATAACCGCTTGTTGTGCCCCAATGTTCTTTGAGGGAGTTGTTTCTCTGGGAAGCTCATGGAGGAGGGCTTATGGGACACTTTGGAGTCAAGAAGACTTACAAGGTGGTTCATGATCATATCTACTGGTCGAGCCTGATGAAAGATGTTGAGAGGATATGTAGCCGATGTGTGGTATGCAAAAAGTCTAAGCCCTAAGCATCACACCACGGTTTGTACTCAGCTCTACCCATTCCCTCTCATCCTTGGGTAGACATTTTTATGGATTTTGTGCTTGGTTTGCCTAGGTCAAGAGCTAGATGAGATTCCATCTTTGTGGTTGTTGATAGGTTCTCAAAAATGGCTCATTTCATTCCTTGTCACAAAACTGATGATGCTGTGCAAGTTGCAGATTTATTCTTTAAGGAAGTTGTTAGATTGCATGGAATGCCTAAGACCATTGTCTCTGATCGTGATGCTAAGTTCCTTAGCTATTTTTGGAAGTGGTCTAAGCTAGGTACTAGATTGATGTTCTCTACAACTTGTCATCCGCAAACTGATGGGCAAACTGAAGTAGTTAATCGAACCTTGTCTGCTTTGCTTAGATCTTTGGTTAAAAAGAATCTTAGGACTTGGGAAGAATGTTCTCATGTTGAATTTGCTTATAACCATGCTTTGCATTGAGCTACTAAGTTTTCTTCTTTTGTGGTTGTTTATGGATTTAATCCCTTGTCTCCACTTGATCTTTTACCTTTGCCTTTGAGTGAACGAGTTAGTACAGATGGAAAGAGGAAGGTGCACACGATCAAGAAGTTGCATGAACAGGTCCTGGCCAACATTGAAGTCAAGACCGAGGGCTACAAACGACTTGCAGACAAGAAAAGAAAAGAAGTGATCTTCCAAGAAGGTGATCTTGTTTGGGTCCACTTGAGGAAGGAACGATTCCCTGAACAAAGGAAGTCCAAACTCATGCCCAGGGTCGATGGTCCATTCCAGATTCTAAGGAAACTCCATGACAATGCTTACCAGCTTGATCTTCAGGGTAAGTATGATATCTCTTTAAGTTTTAATGTTTCTGATTTATCTCCTTTTTGTGCAGATGATCCGGATTTGTGATCAAATCCTTTTGAAGAGGGAGGGAATGATAGACCCCAGGACATGGATCAGGACGTGGAGAAGACCCAGCATGGTGACCAGGACGATCAGATTAGTCCAACTGAGGTTCAGCCATTCAGCCGTACCCGATCATCGGACAAAGCCGTGTACCGGATTGACCCGCGTGCACCCGGACGTGACCTAAGGATGGATCCACGACCGGATGACCAAATCAGCTGAAAAACAGGCGTTCTTCCCGACCCATTCGTCATTCTAGAGCCAACAGTCAAAGCCAGAGCCCATGATCATCGAGAAGAATCAGACTCCGGACTTAGCCTTTCTTTCCTGGCCCGTTTGGGACGTACCGCACGCCCGGATCATGCTTATCACGACATTTCCGACCACTTTGATGATTTCATGATGATCGATGCTTCCAACTTCTACAAAGGAATGTTACTTAAGCTCTCTGAAGATTTGGGTCAAGCTATCTCTTCATCCGTTCATGGATCATCGATGATCAACGACGCGGGCAGCCTTACGTCCATCCTGCTCCTTACCGCGGACGACCTGATCATCACAGCATGAACCTGGACATCCTAATGAACCTGAACATCTCAATGAATCTTGCCAAGTCTTCCTCATTTTCCGAACCTTGACCAGTCTTATTCAAATTTCGAAATTCTATGTCTTGTTTTCTTACATTTCTATTTTCTATGTTGTCTTTCCCCACATCTTTGTTTATGTTTCTTTGACTCGCAAACCTTATAAATATGTGGGATCTCATGAATAAAAATACACATCGATTTTCCTTTGATCTCTTTTGAGTTTTCTCTCATTGTTCTTTGCTTAGAACATTCATATTTCCCTTGGTGAGGTTATCTCAAAGCGAGCCACTTCATTGTGTCGGACCGGTGCGTCACATCCGGCAACCTTCGAATCTCTGGTAGTATCTTTGGGCTATTCCGCAACTCTTAGTGTCACCCCTCGATCCATCAGTTCTCTTCGGAGTTCATATCATTTATACCGAAAGAATGATCCCGATTTTGGTTCTATCACAAGGTGTCGGGAATTTTATTCCCTCATGCTTCGCTTCGTTCTAATCCATGAAAAAAGCAAGAAATATCAAACTCAGTATGATACTTGACCTGCTGCCCTCCTCTATGTCCACAAAAAAAAATTCATACGTGAAAGTGCTCAAGGACTTGGTGGTGGTGAGACATGGTGTTGTCAAACAAGGGGCCATAGTTAACAACAATCACCAAAAAAATCCAGTTTGACATTCAAAATGACAATGTCTAGGTGTAGATTTGTACAAAGCGGGATCTATTTCTCCCAAAACCATGTCTAGGTGTAGATTTTTTTTTTTTTTTTTGTAACGAGTTGATACAAGAAAGAAGGAATGTGAGAGAGCTGAAGACAAAGCAGAAGCTGCAAACAATTAAAAACTCTTGTGAGCATTCATTTAACTAATACTCTAGGGGAGAAATAGAAACCCAAACCTGAATGTAGAAACCTGAATGTAGAAACATTTAAATTATAACCACTAGACTATAGTACTTCCACAACTCAAGAAAATTATGCAAGAAAAAAAAAAGAAAAGAAAAAAGGAAGCAAGCTGGATTTTCAGCAGATTCAAGGCAAAGAGGACAAAAAAATCAGCTCCTTTACTATTTTCCAAGTCTTCATCGGATTATTTTCAAATTGAAAAGAGGAGAAGACAAACATTGCTCAAGGTCATTGTCCTAGGAGATAGCGGGTAATATATAAAAAAGGATGATTCAGTATCCTTTTGCAAGAAGATTTTGACAAGGAGATTTGAACTTTGGCACTTTGCGTTTTGCTAAGAGGGTGATTTTGAGGCGATTTCTAAGGCGACAGCTATCTGGTTACTCGTGATGGATGCGGTGAATCCGCCGGGGTCTCTCGAATCTCCGGGGGTGAAATCGGAT